>NC_041719.1:4564252-4864252 GCF_900700375.1 Denticeps clupeoides | reverse complement strand
TTACAACTTTGAAATTTTACTTTATAGCAAACCAACCAACCAAACAACAAACCAAAGACCCCCCCGAATAAAAAATAATAATAACCTTGACTGAACAAAATAAGTTTGTAATAATGTTAGTATAGAAAGAGCTTTTTGCAGAATTCTATACTCCGTACAACTCTCCGCCCTCTGCTTATGTTCCAGCTGCAGATTTATATATCTGAAATGATGGTCCCTGTTCAAAAATTCAACTTGGGACTGTCTGTGAAGCTCAAGTATTCAGATTTTCCTTCAACATGAACACAGCGCCACCTAGTGGCAGAAAGAAAACAATATTTTTAAATTATTTTTTTCATCTCTCCAAGTACATATTTGTGAGCATCAGATTTTCTTAAAATCATGCAATTGCATGATTGCAAGATATGCAATAATTTTTGTGATCTGGGTTAATTTCCAAGAGAACAAATGTTTAATTGACACATTACTGCGCAATATGCATCCGTTAAAAAAAAAACTAGCAAAATGCATTCTAACTTGAGCAGCTGTCTATAAAGTGGACACAGTATGTCCTGACATGACCTGGAATGACACTGTTCCAGTTAAAATTAGCAGCAAAATGTTGCGACCAGTGCTACTTAACCCTGACCCCGAAATGACATTTCCCATTTTAAAAATGAGAGTGTGCATTACCTAACTGGAGGTAATGACTCTGAGCCTGGGGTCAGTGGGAGAGCGTGTTGCCATGGCGACTTCAGAGCCAAGGCTCAGGTCTTGGTAAGACACTAGTGGGTCTTGAGGAGCTGCCATCAACTCAGACAGGTGTTCTCAGAAACTACTGTATCGCCATCTGTGCCAGCAGCAGATTCAAATTGTACAGACAAGTCAATAGCTCTGAAAGCTAAAAAATAATAATAACAATAATAATGACACACATCAATTTTGAGGACAGCATCATTTATTGTTTCAGAATTCAAATCCCATGCCATTTTAGAACAGATCTTCAACAGATCTTTTTTTTCATTTTCATTTTCATTTTGGAAAGTGCCACATGGAGACACATGAAGTGCAGAAAAGTCATACATTTATAAAGATGCACATCCAAAACTATTAAACCAAATCCTGGAGAACATCTTCTATTCAAAGACAATAATGTCTCCCAACATGACAATAATGAATACAGCTTTTATTATTGACTGATTGGGAGCTTATCACATAATAATGCAATTTTTCTTGTTTAATGTTGGTCTGCTGTTTTATTTATTGAGGTATTTTTGTGTGTGTATGTAATTTAAATGTGTATGTAAATGGTATTCATGCAGTAATCAACAGCAGCCTTACACATTCAAATTTTCCCTGTCAAATTTTCCTGTCCAAAGAACAGGCCATGCTGGAAAATGGGACCCCATACATGCAAGTGCACACACACACACACACACACACACACACCCAGACACACACACCTCTCCACCAGCTGAGTTCCACAGTCTGGTCCTGCCGCACCGACAGGAAATTTACATTTTAATAGGCAGAGCTGCTTGCTGCCTCCGAATGAGGGTATATGCTCAGCTGAGCAGTGGGAAATGCACCCCACAGCAGAAGTTTCGAATGAACCCCAAGACAATTCTTGGTGCACGCAGACAGAAAATGATATTTTTACACTCCCTCTGTACACTGTGCAATATACATATATATAGAAATAAACGTATACATGCGCACATCTGAGTATTGCAGACGGGGCCTATAGGTTTAGTGCCGTGGGCTGGACTCACAGATGGTGCACAATGTCGGTTACTTTAAAAATCATCACAGGTTTCTGATCGTAGAGATTTTGAAAATGCAATTTCAAACCACACAAAAAAACTATTAAAACAATATTTTTGCAATATTCTGCAAATATTGTTAATGTTCATTTTACTTAAGGCAGATCTGTTATATATCTGTTGCATATTATAAAAGAAAAAACAACGGATGTTAAAAGTAATGAAGACCAATGAAAAAGGAATAATTCATGTAAAACAGTCTGAAATAATGGAACAATAAATCTTGCCCAAATGAAATATTCCTAATAAAATATATTTCATCATTTTGGGCCCTTCTGGGTATTTTCACCATCCCACGATCATGTGACCTTAATGACAGGCAGGAACGGGCAGTCAGATTATGATTGTCATTATGAATAGGTCATTGCTGTGACTGGCATGGTTGAAAAAACGAAAATACAGAACATTTTGATTGACCCTTTGACAAAATTATTTCAATTCAGTTTCAACTCATGTAATACATTTTTATCAAATCATCCTGAGAACACAAAGAGTTATGTTTTCATGAGTTCAGCCTCATTATATGTGTATGGCCTCATCGTTTTTGTAAACATAATAAACCCACACTCGTCCACCGCAACATCCCATCACATTTATGGATCGGTTCTACACCCTCCTGAGCAGGAGCGCTGATGGTGGAACGTAAGCCAGTATTACATCACTTTTCATCCATGCTCATAGGGAGCATATTTTAATCTAAAACAGCTCCATAAACTCGGTCTTTATGGATGTATAGAACAATTCAAGACCGTGGATAGTTTAACCGTCGTGATTAACCGGTTAGTCTTCTGCCATCTGATACAAACACAACATTTTGTAAAGCCATGAACGGGGCTCTGAAAGCTCCTCGGTGGCGTTACCATGGAAGTACAGCGCCGCCAATTCCTCGCAAACATCCTTCCGTATGAATCTTATTTGTTTAGATTAAAAGGCCCCACCCCCCCTCCCATGCTCAAATCTCCTTTTCTCCTCTCTGTTTTCCCCAAACGGCGTGTCACACCAGAGTGCGAAACAGCACGAGATGTCACAGCTCCAGGCAAGCAATCAAGTCGAGGGCCCCTCCCACCCCTAATTAATAACTATTGAACACGGTAACAACAATCAGCGCTAATTAAATACGCGCTTGTTGACACGTGCGAGAGGCTTATCAAAAACCCCAAAACAAGGGGTGCGGAAAAGAAGGGGGGGGGGTCGTCGGGCAACTTCCACTTTCCGTAATTAGTTAACGAAGTGCCCGAGGGCATGCTTTCCATTCACGAAGCCCGCGTCCTCACCCCGACACCATGAGCGGCGTGGGGGGACGGAGCTGACCCCCTCAGAAGGAGGTGCGCTATCCCCAGACGACGGGCCTTGCCCCCCTACTGCTGCCATTCATCCTCCTCGGTTTCCACCTCCGGAGACTCCGGAGCAGGCCGGACTGTGAAGCATTCTGGGTATTATCACGTTCCTCAGATGAAAATGCCAGGCCACTGACCAAGACAGGACAAGGTGGACATTGCTACGAAGCCTCATAGGCCTATTGGGCAAGCTAGTAACTGGCCACTTTATTAGACACACCTTAAAGGCAACAGTAGCAGCCTTAAACACACCTAAAACCTCATTATAACACCAGACTAAGTTTAATGGGGCAGTGGTGGCCTAGCGGTTAAGGAAGCGGCCCCATAATCAGAAGGTTGCCGGTTTGAATCCCGATCCGCCAAGGTGCTACTGAGGTGCCACTGAGCAAAAACACCGTCCCCACACACTGCTCCCCGGGCGCTTGTCATGGCTGCCCACTGCTCACTCAGGGTGATGGGTTAAATGCAGAGGACAAATTTCACTGTGTGCACCGTGTGCTGTGCTGCTGTGTATCACATGTGACAATCACTTCACTTAAAAAAAATAATAAATAAACTTAAATCTGCAGCTCGGTTCAAGACCGACAACACGAGAGTCTGTTCCACAAACAACAAGGTGCACCCACAGGGTAATCACATGGTGGGTGGGTGTAGATGCCCCACCTTCAGTGTGGCCGGCCGGGGGGTGAGAGGCCGTCCTCTCCCCTGGCCTACTGACCGCACCCGGGCGCGCACCTCCAGACCAGGAGTAATTGTGAATGACAGCTAGCACGGGGCGCGGCCCCCCTATCGACAGCAGCCGTTTGTTCCCATGATCGGCCCCTGATAGGCAATTGAATTTGTCAGTGACCCCAAACAATCGCTCGGACGGGGATCGGCAGACCTCCCTTCCCCTGGCCCAGCTGCCCAACCTGATCAATAATGCCGATCAATAGGCAGCGACCGATATTGATGACTCCTGTCCTGTCTGCTGCCTGCTTTCCGACATGGGGCCTTCTCACTTGTTGAGCAACCCAATTTCGGGGCTTGAATCGGCATGTAAATAAAAAGCGGGAAAACATGAACACCCCTCCTGGCGGAGGAGGGCATCAGGTGTAGCGCCGGCCGGGCGCCATGTGCCCAGGCCCACGGACACGTGAAGGGCCCGGGTTAATGGCACACTCGCTCCAGATGTGAAGTGGGGTGGGGGTGGTCGGTGGTTTTGGGGGACGCCGAAGACCTCGGTTGAAAAGCACATGGGACACTCGGTGCCGCGCTTCCCTGGCACATGTGGTCAATGGTGCTCCAGCCGATGAGTCCAATCCGGCAGACGGGCAGCGCTCCGCCAGGAGCAGCACTTGTGCTTGAAGATGGGGAGGGGGGAGCAGCTGCGCCAATTACGGCTGCTTACAAGAGTTGGGAGCGACGGACATGGAGAGACATGGAGCCTTATCGGTCCCTCCCGCCACGTCATAGCCGCTTAAACAGGAAACAATTCATTAAGAAAACTTTCAAGAAAGGCGGCCGGAATAATTTCGTTCCAGTTATTACACTTCGCATGCATGTTGGCAGCATCAGTTAGGTCAGTGGAAGTGATACACTGCAGCACAGCACACGGTGACGCGACAAAATGCGTCCTCTGCATTTAACCCATCACCTTAGTCAGCTGCCACTAGGCCGCCACTGCTGTGATGTGCTGGAAACAGGAAGGCAACAGGAGCGCTGGTGGTGGATCCCATATGAGAGGTTTTTCATTGAATGGACAACAGCAAACGCCCACAACAAAGGTGACCTGGACGTTGCAGGGGCCACATACAGACGTGAAGTGATTGTCATACTTTACTTTACTTTATACACTTTTTTTAGTGACTGCCTCACACTTTACAAATTCTCTAAATGAGGTCTGGATCAGAAATTACACTAATGTGGTTAAAAAAAAAAGTCACATCTGTTTTTTTAAGCTCATAATGAGCCTTTCAGATAATTCTGCAGTATACTTAAAAAATGAGGCAGGTCTTCAAACCCCTCGTTTAATTATATGTCTAAAGCTTCTGAAAGGAGAAGGTTTAAGGAAAGGTGAAGGCATCACTCCGCAAACTGAGGGTAAATGACAGCACCATGCCGCATCGTTCATGTGTCGTTCAGTGGCTGTACTCTTCTTTACATTTACAGCATTTATCAGACGCCCTTATCCAGAGCGACCTTACAATCAGTATTTACAGGGACAGTCCCCCCCTGGAGCAACTCAGGGTTAGGTGTCTTGCTCAGGGACACAATGGTAGTAAGTGGGATTCGAACCTGGGTCTTCTGGTTCATAGGCGAGTGTGTTACCCACTAGGCTACTACCATCCTACTCCACCCAACCCAAATGTGAACTTGATTTCATTTGGAGATAAATCGGTATGGAATTGTGCCTGGCCTAACCACCCTCGGCGCGTCCTGGTTACGTATACAAGTCTTGAACACATCTGTGTCAGCTTTCAGGATGGAGGGGGGGGCCATTAATTGGGCCACTTCAGCTCACCATGTAAATTCAGCCGAGGAGACGATTCATTGTTTGTCTTCAGTCAGCGGGGGGCAGTGAGCAGAGACGTGCATTGATTTCTTTGTTTTGCATTTTGCTGGCATACAAAATCGGTATTTGTTGCTTTGGCATGTTCCTCCCGTTGTGAGAGCCAAGAGGAGTTAGTTAAGCATTCTCATTAATTAACACGCCGGGCCTCTGGAGACCGCAGCGTGCAAAAATGCATTTTCAAAAGCACAGCTTTCCACGCGCCGGAGCCGGGCTGTCAGGGCCTCGGTGACATTCTCTCCGGACGCGGTGACGGCACCGCACAGGATGTCAGGGCACGTTTGAACGGGCAGAATATGGAGAAAGATTCTGATCCTGCCACTTGTGAATGGGACGCTAATTGCACCAATGACGGCCACTCCGGCCTGGCGGAGGCGGCACCGCGCCTTCCTTCGGCTCCACAAGAAAGGAGTGAAATTGTCAATAATCGCACTTCCTCTGTGTTTCTCTACCAATTTCCAGAGGATGAGCCTTGAGCTGTCAAAAGGAGCAGTGTTTACTTTTCCCCTCGACGTCAATGCTCATACGCAGCGGCCGGCCTGAAAGTTGTTTGAAGATAATTGAAATTCTTGCATTGTCTATGAATAACAAGGCAATCTGCAACCCGAGTGGACGCTCTGACAAAAAGGAAAGGGGAGAAGAAAAAAAAATGAAAAAGAGTATCTGTTTGGAGCATGTGATTGAGAAGTAAAAGATGTTTCCCAGAAAGTCAATTCCTATTCAGCTGTTTATTCCTTTCTTCTAAAGGGAGGGGGAAAAACCATGACAGCAATATCAGCTGTGGGTTTCTGTGACACCAACAATATATAAACACACACACACACACACACACACACACACACAGAGTGAAAGTCTCAGCAAGTGGCTCGGAAATCTTGCTGCGAAAGATGCCTCCAGGCTTCAGTATTGATGTTTCAATATATGAATGCATAAATGCATTACAAATACTGTTGCTTTTAAAAAGGGCCAGACAATCTTAAAAAAAATAATAATAATATTAAAAGGTAATAATGAGGCCAACATTATAACAGTCATTTTTACATCTAATTTATCTAAACATGTTCAGAATTTCCTCTGTTGCATTTTTACATGTTTATAATGGTTTTATGGGAGTTATTTGGGAGTTATTTCTCTACTAGTAGGACTATGACTGTTCATGTGCTAGAACTGTTCTTCCGAAATTCCTCTGGCGCCCAACATATGTTCCCTCAGTGGGACGCTGGGACGTTTTATATGTCATATTTGCACAGCCAGACGCCCCATTTGAAAGCAGAGGACCATCACCACTGTAATGACCTTGATGTTTTTTTTTCCGATTTAGTAAATTCACCCTGGATGCTTGATATCAAACAAAGTGATTTTCTCGTCTGTACCTAATTGGCAATTAGTGGAACAATGACTGAGTGTTGTGGTAAAACTGCATAACTGATATATGCTATAATCGCAGAAATCTTCCTGTGAGTCTGATTTCATAAAGCTTTTTTCACAGCAAGCCATGGCTCTTTATTAGACTACAGCAAGTTGTAAAAAAAAAAAAAGAGGTACATTTACTGTCCCCGTGCAGTGCGAGCAAGCTTTATGTTCACAAAGCATTAACATGTACTGTGTCTGATTATTGTTGCACCAAACCCCCCATCCTGGCTTCGCCTGCCTTGCTGCCTTTACCGCTGCTCTTCGGCACATCTGCTTTATGAAGTGGGCAATTTATATGCATTGTTTGTAAATTTCAAGTTTGCACATCCTAAAATAGTGATAACCCTATGGGCGTAAGTGACATTTTGGCAAACAATGACCATTTTTTAATCTAACTTTGAGCGTGGATGTCATTTTGTTTTTAAACGCATTTTCTTTTAACATTTTATTTGATTTTTTTTTACTTTTTTAATTAGGTCACAACAGCCTTTTTGGCACCAACAGCTTCTCTGTTCTCAGCGTTTGATTTAATAACTCTAAAATTATTTTTTTTTTGCAAGTAAAAAAGAGTCAACCAAGAGCTTTCATTTGATATGTAATGTCAATTTCGCTCAAAATGTCACTTACGACCTCATGATTCTCACCCTTCGGTGTGTACATATGTACAGCCCATACTGTATACATAAATACCGTATGTATTTTTCTTATGTATATGGTACCTATGAGCAAAGTAATAATTAGAGGATTCAATAAAATCTGTCCCACGTTGTCCCCTCATCGTCTGTAAGTGACTGATAAAATGAATGGCATGCAATTTTAATGTTGTGATAAAATTTAAACACCACTCCAAGCTCACAAGGCGGTCCTAACTTCATTTCATGCATATTTATTGCCCCCAAAACCAAATTGTACCTGATGTGACCTTTGCATCCCGTCCAATGGAATAAATTTACAGTGAGTGAGTATTAATATGTTTTGAATTATTTAACTACATGTTTGACGGGAATCATTGAAGTGATTTTTTTTCTTTTCTTTTTCAAATCAAAACCCTGCATTGTTTTAACACACTTCAACTCTAATTATAATATAACGGCCATCAGAGAAAAAAAAAGTCCTCTAATTGGTAGTGGCATAATGCAAAAGTCTCAGGTGACGTTGTATATCTGGTGCAGCAGCTTTCTTGGGTGGTGCGAAAGAAAAGGGGGGTTTGGAAGGAAGGAGGTGTGATCAGTTTTCCCAACACCCCCCCCACACACACACGCACACACCCACGCCCACGGAAGCATATTTGTAAACATCGTTAATTACAGATTAGCAGATGGGGACGCTAATTGCACCTGCGGAAATAACGTGACCCACGCGAAGAACGAGTCTATTCGCCGGGCGCCCCGTTCTCGCACAGGCCCCCGAAGACCCCCCGGGAGACGGCGGTCCTGGGTGAGACGGGTCGTTACTCATCGGGCCGCGGCGTGGAATTATTAAAAAGAGTGCCGCGTTAATACGGACAACGCGCCGGCTCTCGTATTTCACAGCGGGCCGCGCCTCGCTGTAAAATAACTTGCGTGCGTGTGGGAAATTTCCCGCCCTGCGTGACTGGCCACGCCCCTCCCTCAGTTGCCGAGGAAACTGGCGCGACTCGGGGCCGCCGCGGAATTAGCATTCTGGATCAAACCACCGCTAATTGACGCGCTAATCCAGTCGTTAAGTAACTGCGCCGCGGAGCCGCGGAGGGCCGAGCGGGTAAACACGAGGCGGCGGCCGCCGTCGATGTGTTGATTCTGGAGATGGATAGTGGACTCGGGCCGGGGGAAGAGCCTCTCATTAGCGCGGAACCGAGGCCTAGCGGACTGGTGCTGATGGAGCAGACCTGTCTGGCGTCAGGATACCGCGCTGACGAGCCCATTTCGATTCCGATCGAGCTCGGACCCCGCGACTCGAGCCGCACACATCCGACCTCCCCCCCCGCTCCTCCATTACCCAACAGCTTCGCTGATACTTCCGACGGTGTCGATTAATAAACTGGAGATTAATAAGCTGCAAAATCATGCACGCATTCTATAGTTGTAACCGATGGTATTCAGAGGCTGGGCAGGTTGAGGTCCTGCCATGACGCATTAAAAAAAAAAAAAAAAAAAAGATGGACGGAATGAGACAGGCAGGCAACGGTGGGACACTACTGCCCTCCAGTGTTTAACACTGCAACAATAACCAGTCTGGGTGAAAAAAAGCCAAACGCATCTGACGAGAGCAAATTCTGCTAGAAAATAATAATATACATGCACGACAAATATAATGTGGAATCCATTTGTAATATATATATTTTTTTTGTTGTGTGGAGTTTTTCCTTGTGTGCAGAAGGGTCAAGTGTGGGGGTGGCAACTGTAGGGCCTGTCAAAGCCCATTGAGACATACTGTATGTGATTTTGGGCTACATAAGAAATAAATGTTGTTGTTGTAATATGGGCTCATTTCAGGGCTGGAGAAATGGAAGGATACATAGGACACTTTATTGAAAGCAGTGGACTTCTCCAAGACCATTTAATAAAAATGAGCAATTATGCAGATTCAAATGTTTGTAAACCTTCTACAGGAAAGGTTATTATTAGCAATTTCATTATGTAAGATGTCAAATTTTACGAAACTATATATTTGGCTTGACACTCATTAGTTTTATATATGAGAATAAATGGGGGGGGGGGGGGGGGGGGGAAGCTGTGTCAAAACAGTGGGAAACAATAAAAAGCTTCAGCATACATCAAGCGTCATGCATTTAAACAAAAAAAAGGCTGTTTTGCTGTTGAAAAGTCGTACAAGCTCCCGGTCAGGCCAGAGCGCACAGTCGCTCGCTGACCTCCCATAGCTTTTTGGCTAAAGCATCGTCTCGCCCGCTGGCGCTGACTTCCCGCAGAGCGCTTGCAGAGAAAAAACGGCCGCTCAGGGGCTCAATGCCCTCCTGCAGGGCACAGTACAGGGTGGTCTGGGCTCCGGCTTCAGAGTTGAGGAAGAACAGCTTGGCTATTGGCAATGTGAGCATCCTCAGCCATGGGCTCATGTTGCGGCCAAAGTCCGTATCAATCACTCCTGGTTGCAAAGAGATAAGACAGTGAAGGTAACTCCGGAATAGTTCAGGAAGGAACTGTCTAAAACTGATTAAAAAGTGAAAGTGGTAATAAATGTTCATGTTGAAGTGTAGAGATGTTCTAGAAGAACACGGTGTTGGTCTCTCCCAATTGGTGAATCTCCTACAAGCAAAAGTCTACAGACAGAGAACAAAGTCTCTTCTCTACACACACATTGTCATTGTTTCATGAAATTCTGTAATTAACACATTAGGTAAATCAATAGTTCATAAATGAGTGACGTGGCTTTTTTTTTTTCTTTCCATCAAAGCTGCTTAGATAAACACTGGTTGGTAGTGGTGTTTATGTACCAACCATCACCTTAACCAGTCTCACAGATGGCGCTGGGGTTACATGTCTTACCCGGGTGAAGGCTGTAGCTGGTGACACCGGTCCCCTCCAATCGGTTGGCCAGCTCTCGGGTGAAGAGGACGTTGCACAGCTTGCTGTGGCAGTAGGCCATGAAGGAGTGCCAGTTGGACTGACCGGTCACCAGGTCCTTGTGGGTGTTGAGGGTCGCGAAGTCCACAGAACCCAGTTCGTGGAGCAGAGCAGACACGTTAATGACGCGGCTCTCGCCAGCCTGCTTCAGCCGCTCGAGGAGAAGACAGGTCAACAGGAAGTGGCCAAGATGGTTGACCCCAAAGACCATCCCAAACCCATCCTCTGTTCTACCTGGTCCCATCAGACCTGGGTCAAACAAGGGGAAGATTTTATTTCATTTTTATATCAAAGGTTTGTGTCCCAGAAAGTGCACGTAGTGCCCTGCTGTGAATGCCACGGAAGAAAAAGCGGACCTGCGTTGTTGATGAGCAAGTCCAGTCTCGGTTCCGTCTTGAGAAAGGTCTCCGCGAAAGCCCGCACCGATTTCAGACTGGCCAAATCCAGCTGCATGAAGAGCACTTCATTGTTCCCAGTTTCCTGGAGATGGGGGGACAGAAAGGTGAGAGTTGTGGGATCTCTGGGCACCAAGCACCACGTAAGCTCCAAGGCACGTAGACAGAGACACCGTTACCCTTCTTATGTCGTACACCGCAGCTTCTGCGCGCTCCCTGCTGCGACAGGCCAAAATGACTCGAGCGCCGCGTCTGGCCAGGTCCATGGCAGTGGCTTTCCCAATGCCAGCATTGCTGCCTGATGGAAGGAATGCACTGAAATGATTTTTCTGATGGACTATTGCCAGCATTACTTATTTTTCTTTATTTCTAATTAACATTGAGGGAAATTATTTTGGAGGCAGTTCCATTTTTTTTTTGGTTGAAAAGCACACAAAAAAAGTCACTAAAAAGAAAAGGCTGCATAAAAAAATTAAAACCATGATCCCGGAACATAGTCCTTTTTTAAACTACAGTAGTTGATAAGAGCTTTTATAATGCATCATTCACAAATAAATGAATAATAGTTACAGTGCATAATATATGGCCTAGCGGGTAAGGGATAGGACCCATAATCGGAGGCTCCCCTTGATCAAGATCCCATCCCCTCACACTGCTCAAAATGCAGAGGACACATTTCCTTGTATCACCGTGTGCTGTGCTGCATGACAATCACTACACTTCACTTACATGAAATCAAATTAAATAAATTAGCTATAAATAACTAAAACAGATGTGAAGGTACAGAGTCTGCTTTGTAACAAAGATAATGATTTAACCATTTATTTTTAAAATAATTTTGTCTTGGTGTGTAAGAAGAAAAAAATATTATTAAAATGTAATAATAGATTCTTCTAAGATGTAACTTTGTTGCTCCTCATACCACCGGGGGGAAGTCGTTGCTTGTGAAAGTGAAGTGATTGTCATTGCGAAACACTGCAGCACAGCACACGGTGACACAACGAAACGTGTCCTCTGCATCTAACCCATCACCCTTGGTGAGCAGTGGGCAGCCATGACAGGTGCCCGGGGAGCAGTGTGTGGGGACGGTGGCACCTTGGATATATCGGGATTCGAACCGGCAACCGACTGATTACGGGGTGGCGTCCTTAACCGCCAGGCCACCACTGACCCACTCGTTTATGCTTGTGAGCATAAACGAGTGACATAATGACATTATAGTGACTTTAAAAGCAAAAAAAATATATTGTTTTAAGTTTTATCACGTTAGCATTTAGCCCTCGGGGGCGGGAATGTAAACGCACCGGTAACGACCGCGGTCTTCCCCTTCAGCACCGCCTTGCTTCGGCACCACGGAACTCTGAACAGCGCGTAGTACACGAACAGGTACAAGGCGAGCGCCGCCGCCAACAGCGCCAGGAAGGCGGACATCGTGCCAGCCGGACGCTCGTACACGTGGTTTTGTTTTTGTATGCGCACTTCCGGTAGGCAGCGTGCAGCACGGTCGGCTGCCACCAGGTGTCGCTGGTTCGGTTCTTTTTTTTTCAGACTGAACTGGCTGTACCCTGTCTGTACGTTACACAAGCTCTACAAAAAACCTCAGTTTCGGGCTAAGTTAAGTTTTAGACCTGGATTTGAGGTCTATACCTGAGGTTCTGTGTTTTTTGTATTTGAATGGACCTAATTACCTACAGTACAGGCCAAATGTCTGAACCCACCATCTCTTTCAATGTGTTTTCTTTATTTTCATGACCATTTACGTTTACGTCAAAACTATGAATGAACACATGTGGAGTTATGTACTTAACAAAAAGTGGAGATCTGGCCTCCACAGTCACCGGACCTGAACCCAATCGAGATGGTTTGGGGTGAGCTGGACCCCAGAGTGAAGGCAAAAGGACCAACAAGTGCTAAACACCTCTGGGAACTCCTTCAAGACTGTTGGAAAAGCATTTCAGGTGACGACCTCTTGAAGCTCATCGAGAGAATGCCAAGAGTGTGCAAAGCAGTAATCAGAGCAAAGGGTGGCAATTTTGAAGAAACTTATTATCAGTTATTTCACCTTTTTTGTTAACTATGTTCATAGTTTTTATGCCTTCAGTGAGAATCTACCAATATAAATTGTCATTAAAATAAAAATAAAAAAACACATTGAATGAGAAGGTGTGTCCAAACTTTTGGCCTGTACTGTATATATAAACACCTACATATTATAGTAATCTTATTTAGAATTGAAATTAGCTGCACGAATATTGTTTTAATTTATTTAGCAAATTCAACCTGCCATAGAAGAGCAACTGAACTGACTAGTGGCTCTTCATAACTAGTCAACACAACGATACAGGCAAAATCACAATGCATAATGATTTTAAGTTGCAGGAATGTCAAAGAAAACGAGAAACACAACAGATTTGAACATGTTCTTAAAAATGTTATGCATATTTACATTTACATTACAACTGAGGGCATGGCCCAACCCATAGCGGGTGTAAAACACTGGTGGCATTTACAACAGCTAGACACATAGAATGTGACAGACCACATTATACATACCCTACTGGCACAGAAAAATGACCTAGGAAGTGCTATTAATATTAAATGTACATATAAATGCTGTGCTCCGATTAACCAAAATAAAATGTTATATGATTGTACAGAATATATATTTAAATCACATGTACAGGTTATAATGTGCAGACATGACGTAACTTGCAGTGGTGCAAACAAAGCAAAAAAGAAAAATGCAAATAATGCATATTATATGTAACACAAAAATGTCAAAAATTGACAAAAAGAACGGACTTACGGAGGTTACTAAGAAATCCAGTACTGGCACTTTATCTGCCTGATAAAGACGTACGCAACTGAGTAGAAAATGTCCTATCTGGCAGCGTGGAACACTAACCCATTGCACAAATCAATAACAGTTTACATATTAAAAAAGAAAAGGTGAATTAAGGAAAAAAAAAAAAAAAAGCAAACGTAACGTGCAATATTCAAGGTTCAGTGTGCCTGAGCCCAGAGACTTTACATTCATGCAAACTGAAAAATAAATGATTGTAAATGAGCTTCCCTTGGTCTCCGAGGTGTGAGGTGAGGCAAGTGGACTGGAGCGCAGTGCTGGCACTTGGTGTATTTGTCCGTGTGTCTGTCTGGCAGCCCTGTCCCCCTCCTAGCTGGGGCCGACTGGCTCCTCCTCTTTGGGTTGCTTGGCAGATTTCTTCCCAACGCTGAAGACGAACTGCAGGCATCCCAGCTTGACGTAGCTGCCGTGGTGGAGGAGCGCTGTTCCCTCCCAGCCCGCGCCGCTGCCCCCTATCAGGCTGGAGCTGCTGGCTTTGCAGTTGCACGAAGCGGAGGAGGGTTCCCCCCGAGGAGCGCTGCTCATTACGCCCCCTGCTGGCAGGACAACTGTCTCTGCGTCCTGCTGCTGCGGTTTTCTCTTCCTGCAGCGTCCTGAGGGCAGATCGCATTTCTCACATCACCCATCCAGCTCAATTTGCATCACTGGATTATTAAGTGAAAGCACTATTGGCCACAGCAGTTGTGTGTTTGGGTGGCACTCACGATTTACACCCTGAACCTTGCCGCCTGGAGGACCGGGGTTGGGTTTCACAGAGAAGTCGCAGGAGTAGAGAACGTTGTCCACGGTGGTGCCATGTTCACTGTAGTTAAGCAGCTCGTAGTGCTTGGTGTTCTGAGGACGGAGAGAGATGCTTAGATGCGGGAGAACAACGTGCTTTATATTGATCAGGGAACATGAACTTGCCTCGTCATAAAATATGCAGGCATGTTTTGCCGAAATGTAATCACAATGACCGTATTTTGCGAGGCACACGTCCATGTCAGTGTCTGCAACAAGGGGGAAAAAATCATACTAGACATGTACTGACACGGTAAATAAATATCAGTGTATATAAAGTATACAGATATGCATGCTAATACAATGCATCTCAAAAAACAAAAATATTCTGAAATTATTTAATAATGAAAAAAACAAAGAAAATGACAACAGTACAAATTACGATTTTTAAGAAGTCAGCCATTTCTGTATCGTTAAACCGGCTTTCAATATTTACTAGATATCTGATTTCCCTGAGCTATCAGCCATAGTTATGAATATAATATAATCAATCAATACAATCCGTTCGTTTTTTTCTGTTTACTAGTGCCACAATATTACAGTTATTTTTTATATTAACTAGAAAACCCACATATTGAAATCCCAATAAAAAAATAAATAAAGTTTGTTTAGTGTGTCGTACCAGTTCCTATATACAGAGTCCTGTAGCGCATGCTGACAGCCGATCCGCCTCCGGTTATGGGGTAAAACGTGGCCCGGGCCTGAACGTCCTTTTTAAATGCTGCAATAGAGAAGGTGACACAACCAGTCGTTCAAAATGCAAGTTGCATCTCTGGCGCGGGTAAAGCACGTCGCCGGACCTGATGCTGGGGCTTCACCTTTAGGGTTTGATAACGGGAGACTGCCGGGGTCAGGGGTCAGCGGTCGCCTGCCACTGGTGCTGGTGGCCTGTGGCAGGCCGGATGACATGATCTGCTGGATCCTCTGCAACGCCAGCATCTTCACCAGATCCTCGTCCTGTTTACTCAACTCAGGATCTGGATATGATCGAAAATGCCACAGTAAAACACACACAACCTCTGAAGTCTGAATTCCACGTATTAAATGAAGCTCCTACAAGAGGGCTGTAGATTCAGACTCACCCCCGTTTCCTTCAATCGCCCTCTTCAGCGAGTCGGAGAGCTCAACTATAGATGAGGATCTGGAGCCGAGGAGCACAGTCCCACTTTGAGGAGAAACGGCGCCGGGGCTGGTCTTACCATCTGAGTGCAGAAGACAGTGGGTCAGGTACTAAACCTGGAAACTAACTGTCACCTGTGAACTGTCACCAGAGGCAGTGGTGGCCGAGACGGTAAAGAAAGGGACCCGTATACCGAATCGCCACACACATTGCTCCCCGGGCGCCTTTCATGGCTGCCCCCTGTTCACTAAGGTGATGGTTAAATTTTGTTGTGTCACCATGTGCTGTGAATCACAATGGCAATCACTTCAATGACAATGACACGTGAATTCGTGAAATAACGGACAGGGAATTTCAAAATAAATATTTATCAAACAGAGGTTGAAGCAATAGACAGTGTGCGCCACCTGATGGAGACAGCGGGGACAACAGGCTGCCGGAGGTGGAATCCTGGGACTCTCTGGCCAGAGTGAGGGCGCTGGCACCGGGTACAGGAGATGACACGCCCACAATCTGCCCCCCGGTGGTGGTGCCTGTGCCATGAGGTCGAGATGCCGCACTGGGGGTCTCTCTCTGCAAACGGGCCACGGGGCTGCTGTCTTCAGTCTTAACATCTGCTGCTGGTTCTGGAGGTGAAGGACGGGCAGGTTTAACCTCCAGGTCAGATTTCACACACCTGACCAGCAGGCCGCAGGGGGCTTGGCAGCTTTCAGACCGCCTTTCTGAAGTGGAGCTGGACCTCTCTGGTTCTGGCCCTCGGGGGCCAGCATGGGTACCGCTGGGTCGGCAGCAGCGGAGTGACGATGCCACCCCGGGCCCTTCACCGGGCTTCTCTGTCTGTTCACGGTCCCAAAATGAAGGTGGCCTCTGCTTGGCAGAAAAATGTCTCAGGACGCTGCACTGGAGCGCAACGACGCTGTGGAGCCACTGCAGAAAAATACATGCACGTTATAGAAAACGTGTTGAGTGTGCCATACAATTTATGTAAAACTTGCTTAACATGATCCTACCAACAATAGGTGTGAAAATCCCTTTATACTGGCATACGTTTGCTTAAACATTTAGGGACCTGTTGAATTTTCAGTGTAACTCATTTTGAAACTGGCAACTGCGCACTGGGCCAAATTTACATTTACGACATCAATCAGACGCCCTTATCCAGATCGCCCTACAATCGGTACTGACAGGGACAGTCCCCCTGGAGACACTAATGTCTAGTACGCAGTAGGGTTGAGGGTAAGTACCCTAGGGTTAAGTGTCTTGTTCAGGGATGCAAGGGTGGTTTGAACGGGTGACTTTGTGGTCTTCTGGTTCGTAGGCGAGTGTCATACCCACTAGGCTACTGCCAACCCGTTGGATGGTGAGACATTCAAGCCAAGTACATACCTGCTAACATTTAGGTTCCAAAATACCTGCGTTTTCCCACCGCTGCGCCCTTTATTCAACCCAATGGACCTATTACCCGACTCTGCTACAAATTGCAGGCATATCTGGGACGATCTGGTAGAACAGCATCCATATTTTACAGTAATTAATTTTAAAGGAAAAAAAAAAAAAGTGTCTAAAAGCTGCTTTTTACAATGAAGCCATCGCGAGGATTCTAAATTAGCGCAAGCGGAGGACTAACTGGCGGCCGGCGTGAAGCCTACCTGCTGCTGCTCCGCCTCGCTTGCTGAACGTTGATGTGGGGGGTGGCGGCGCCTGTCAGGGCTGCCCTGGCAGATCAGCTCCCCTCTGCGGATCCCTGCAGGCTCCAGAATGGCAGGGGGTCGGCGGTACTGACACTTAATAAAGTCTGGAACCTGCCGGTGTATTCGGGGTTAAATATCGTTTCCTTGGGACTGCCAATGAACGACTGAACGAATTAATTTCACATCCTGAACAGAAGTAAACAGACCTTGACCGTCTTTTTCCGAATGGGGCGGTCTCCATGGATGTCTGGCGAGGTACGCTGCTGGACCCAGCGGAGAAGGTCCACCTTGAGGGCGTGCTGGCACGTGTGGTCCTGAAACTGATCAACTAGCTGGCAGCGGTTGCTGAACGTCATCTGGTCCTGCAACACATTTACATTTACAGTATTTACCAGACGCCCTTATCCAGAGCGACTTACAATCAGTATTACAGGGACAGTCTCCCTGGAGTAACTTAGGGTTAAGTGTCTTGCTCAGGGACACAATGGTAGTAAGTGGGATTTGAACCTGGGTCTTCTGGTTCATAGGCGAGTGTGTTACCCACTAGGCTACTAGGCTACTACCACCTTAACACAAAGCAGCCCTCCTCAGACCACCATTCACGCAATTTTGAAACGGTGGATGACAAAAACTCTTACGTGGCGATGCGGAAACAAGTAAAATGGAATCCGTTTAAATCTGTTGAGGTGGGACTTTCGCGCACACACACATTTACATTTAAGGCTTTTATCAGATGCCCTTATCCAGAGCGACTGGGTGAGTGTGTTACCAACTAGGCTACTACCACACCAACACAATGTGAACTTGTGGCCAGCGACAGGGAAGGGAAAATTTGACCCTTATTGCCGAGCTTGGAGCTGAACATCATTCAAATTATCTTTATGAATCAGAAAAACAGTTACAGTCAAAAACTCATATCATGCAAACAAATTAGCCGATGCAAGATGTGATTTTATTAACACGGTTCCAGTTTATTATTCAAGTGGACACAATGTTTTTTTTCCCAGGCTTATTTTTTGCCATATTGCATTTGTCCCCCCCCCAATCCACTCTATAATCACACCGTTTTTAGTTGAATGGGCACATATATATAATGGAAAACATGGAAAAAAAATTTTATCTGATTTCATATGGGCCTACTTACTGCCGGGTACTCTGTGTGTTTTGGGCACATCCATTTGCCCGTTGGCATGGTGCTGAGGGGCGGCTCCACACAGTCCAGATGGAAAAGCAGGGGACAGAAATCGCACTGAATCAGCGGAGCCATGCGACAGCCCCTGCGGAGAAGAGAGGAGAACCGCATCTCTTCACGTTACTCCACGGCAACCTGAAGGAAGGTGGCCCTTGCTGCACCTCAGGTCCATACCTGTTGCAGGCGAAACAGACCCTCGCTGGCAGGGGGACCAGCCCGCTGCGATCCAGCTCAAGCTGTGGCCTCCTAACTGTCCATTCGGAAGCCTCTTCTATCCTTCTCCGCTTACTGCTTCCTGGACATCAGACATGGCATTTTAAACCCGTCGAATGGCCGCTGCATGAAAATGGCCTGATTTACTTATATTAACCTGTAAGTGACGTGCTGGTGAACTCCCTGGGCAGCTGGAACTGGGTGGGGTGACGCTCCATCGCGGCGGCAACGAGGAGCTGAAACGGCCTCTTCAAACACGGCGGCGCGCTGTCGGACTCCGAGCCGGGCGTGTCGTCCTCCGCGTCCAGCAGATCCTCGTCCACGTCGTTCTGCTCGGACGGCGTGGGCGTGTCCGTGGAGACGTTGGAGGTGGGCGTTCCCGAAGCCCTGCGGTCCAGAAGATGAACTTGGGCATTGGACGCCTGCAGATCTCCAGCCGCCGCCGGGGACGTGCTGCGCAGCCTCAGCGCGTCCAGCTCGGACGATGAGAGTGACGGCCGCTTGGAGAGTGGACGCTGCAGCCCGCCATTCACCGGCTCGGCCTTCTTTATGGAGAAAGATTCTTAAAGAAAACCGCATATAAACCTGCAAACAAGGGTTGAAAAGTCGCAAAATGTACCTTTGTGCGAGCAGCACAGCGATGGCACACCCACTTCCCATCAGGCAACATCTCCTCGCTGAGTGGTGGGTTACTGAATCAAAATGCAAGTAAAAATAAATATAAATGTGTGGTTTTGCATATCCGTATCAACCCCCACTTCTGTATTAGAGTAGAAAAAAAAAAAAAAAAAAGCAGTGTGATACCCTCTCAGGATGACACCACATCAGAGCTGGTAATGACAATGACAGAGTAATTAAGCTGCCAGGCGCACGCTGAGCGGGGAACACTTTGAAATAATGCACTTTTAATGATCTAACAGAGGCCGACACAGGCACCAGTACACAAGGCGGGGGAAAAGTGAAATCACACACTGCACGCAAACTGCATGGAAGAGAGATATGCAAATCGCAAAGCCATCAAGAAAGAGATGATTAAAAAATAATTAAAAACTAAAGCGATCCAATTCCTCGCATGAATGGCTGTCAAATTGCTATTCGTCCCGTCCACAAAGACCAAACACGACACTCCACTATTTAAAGCAGATTTTTTTACAAAGTTTCTTTAGAAGTTGAGTATTTCCGTGGACATTTCCACCTATGAAAAATGCAAACAGTTCAATGGGTTCATTGAAAGGTCCCCCTATTATGATTTTTTTGGCTTGTTCTTGTTGGTCCACTAATACCGTATCTGAAGCCTCTTTCCAAAATTCAGCCTCGGTGCAGAATTAGCTTTAAATGATAATGAGGAGGAGAGAGGGGCGGGACAAGGAGGAGAGCGGCCTGTAGAATTTGAGGGGGCACTGGCGGAAATGACATCATCAGCACCATTTACAGACCACAGTGTTGGAAGTCGTGGTAGCGTTTTTCCAGAAAAAATAAACCTACTGGTTCCTCAGAGTCTCATGTGACGGAACCAATAAAATTATTTGTGCTAATTTTTTTACATCCAATCACCAAGCAGCTGCAACGCTTTGCACGTTTGGAAGCCATGGTGGTCGGTCCAGTAAGCTATGAGACCAACACACTGCTCTCCAGGGGCATGTCATCAAGGGTGATGGTTAAATACAGAAGACATGTTTCGTTGTGTCACCGTGTGCTGTGCAGTTTCTCACAATGAGAACTTCACTTTACTTAAAATGGCAGACATGAAAGCATGCAGCAATGCCCTTCCTCCACGCATCATCTCACCAGCACTGCAGATGAAAGGCAGCGGAGCATCGGTCGCACCTCTGGAGGTCCCCACCCTCCTTACAGGCCTCGCAGGTTCCCTGCTTCGTGGATCTGCTGCCTCGTTCAGTCTCCTTTTGAGGATTCTCCTTCTCCTCATCATCCTCAGACTTGGGCGGGGCAAGCAAGGTTTTAATTTTCTGAAAGAGGAACATTGCTCAGAGGACGAAAAACGTTGCAGGAACGTTGTGTGATCAAAACATCTGGCAGAAGACGCATTGCCATCTTCACAACAGAATTACTGCCTGGTGATGAATCACAAGATTGGTGTGAAAAGGGAATTTCTCTCATGCACGCCAGCAGGCCTCACCTCCATCAGACCCCCAGACGGGTCCATGTCGTAAACCATGGCTGATGCCTCCATGCTTCTTCTCCCAGGTCCCCTCCTGGCCTGGCCCAGCTCCTGGTACCCTTTGCTTAAGGAGTGTTAATGCGAGCTGTTGCCATCAAGAACGAAAAATGGTTCCGCGTCCAGCTTGAGGAGGCGGTGGTGGGTTGTGAGCAGTCAAATGTTCTGGTTTATTCTGCGCTGCCTCATAAAACGAAGAGTGATACGATAAACAACGAGGCACACGGGGCCGATCGCGGCAAAAAAAAAAAATGTTCACAGGCGCCCTGCGGTTTAGACGTGCATTTCCTGGTCAACGGGACTTTTCCACGCGTGCTCAGCAACACACACAAAAACAGCCTTTCCCTTTATTTTTTAAAACGGAATGTTAGCGCCGATGGCCTAACCTACACGGTTCTTCTTGCTTCTGCAACAAGATCCTGCAAGGATGCTGGGAAAATGGGGTTCCATTTCCGGCTGCAAATGCGTCCGCCCCGGGAGACGCGGGAGCGACGAAGCTCATCCCAGCCACCACCAGCCCGTTGTTGTTGTTGTTATGAAGAGGCGACCATGATCGCTCACAAGCATGGCTGAATTCTCCTCCATTGACTCGGCGCAAACGCGACGGAGCTCAGTCTGAGCATGCGCAGTAGACTGGCATTGTTGCCAAGTCGGCTTATTAAAAACCACTCGACTCGACGTCTTTTGGGGATCTGTGTTGAATAATCTTTAAGGGTTGCGTCAACATTTTGTCTTGTTTTATGTATATCATGGCCGGCTTCACATAATTTATTAAAGTCTGAACAAGCGATTGACAAAATTGTTTTTAGCAGACGAGTATATTTTATCTCGCTACCTGGCAACGTTGACAAACAGTCAAAGGAGACGGCTCGCCTCAGCTAGAAGCGCGACAAACGCGTTCTGTACGTATGAGAAAACCTAATATTGAATAACATTCCGCAGAACTTCTCTTTAAACATACGTATACTTGGGAGCTGCATAACTCATGTCCCCGAAACGAACAACGTTCTCCCCATCTCCCGTTTTCTCGCCCACATGCCTTTGTTTACGTCAGACATAAAACATAAGACACCCGGCAGATTCTTAAACGTCGCGATTACAGTGTAACACGACGAATGATGGCGTAATTTCGTCGTGTAAAACTAAACTATTTATCAACCTTCGAGGAGTCGATCACGGAGACGATTTTTGAAAAAATAAAAACAAAGATCGATTCACAGACATTAATAATTGAAGGTCGAACTAAATTTACATTGTACGCAACATCGCTAATTTATGCTTTAAAAAACTGTCCAAGGTGAAACAATGACTCTCATACTTTAAATGCCACAAATACCTTGATGTGTGTTGCCAGATTTCACAGCGACCACTCCCTACTTTTAAGCATGGCGCACAAATTTCGAGCCCCGGGAAAAAGCCCCCAGAATGCCGATATCTTACACTTGACAGTGTAAGGGGCGTTTTAACAATAAGCGACGCAAAAACAGGATTGAACGCGAGTTTTAAGTCGTTTTCATGTGTTTTAAAAACGCTTCGTGAGCTCGGAGGCTATTGTCCCCGTCGTCTTGCCGTAGTGGAGAGTAGTAGCCTCACAGAAAAGTCACGTAGTATTATGTTACTACTACGACTTAATAGCCTTTACAAAACAGGTAAATTGGTGTGGCCATTCAGCCTCTCAGCATGCGGTAATAACGTAATGCCGCAGCCGTATTTGGACGGTCTTCCAGGCTCATTCAGCCGCGTTTCTCTGGCGGTGCGAGCATAACAATTTAGAAGTAAGATTTTGTTTTATCATCTTGTATGCTACGAAATAATGTTATTCATCCACCCCATAGGAAAGACCCAGCTTCTGTACTGACTGCAATTCTTGACAAATCTACAGTACAGGCAAAAGGTCTAGACCCACCTTCTCATTCAATGTGTTTTCTTTAATTTCATGACCATTTACGTTGGTAGCTTCTCACTGAAGGCATCACAACTATGAATGAACACATGTGGAGTTATGTACTTAACAAAAAGTTGAGACCTGGCCTCCACAGTCACTGGACCTGAACCCAGTCCAGATGGTTCGCAGAGTGAAGGCAAAGGGGCCAACAAGTTCTAAACACCTCTGGGAACTCCTTCAAGACTGTTGGAAAACCATTTCCGGTGACGACCTCTTGAAGCTCATCGAGAGAATTCCAAGAGTGTGCAAAGCAGTAATCAAAGCAAAGAAATTAGAATATAAAACATGTTTTCAGTTATTTCACCTTTTTTTGTTAAGTACATAACTCCACATGTGTTCATTCATAGTTTTGATGCCTTCAGTGAGAATCTACCAATGTAAATGGTCATGAAAATAAAGAAAACACATTGAATAAGAAGGTGTGTCCAAACCCTTGGCCTGTACTGTATATGTTCCTTTTTTCACATAAAATATATAAAGTATTTTCCTTGCCTGAACTATGTCTATAGTTCTCTACAAATCCATATAAATGCCTGTTGCTTTGGATAAAAGTATAAATGTGTGAGTGGTAAAGGCTACGGGGCTTAGCATAAGGATTGTCAGGGTCTTCCAGATAACCTGTTTTTTTTTTTTTTTTTAGATGTTTGTATTTGCATTATTCTGCATGTAGTGGGAGTGGAGTTTAAGTTAATTTCGAATGAAAAAATACCTATATGCAGATTACAGTTTGACCATAACATTTATTCGCAACTCGTAAATACATGTCTGACATTTGAAACGAACCAAGACAATAAACATTGCTTCTCAAATTTGCGGGTTTATGGTCCTTTAATTCTGTATTCAATGCAATGCTGGGTGGTAGTAGCCTAGTGTTAACACACTTGCCTATAAACCAGAAGACCCAGGTAGTACATGTGCCACTTACTACCATCGTGTCCCTGAGCAACTTATCCCTAAGTTGCTCCGGGGGGGGACTGTCCCTGTAACTACTGATTGTAAGTCGCTCTGGATAAGGGCATCTGACAAATGCTGTAAATGCAAATTTATTCCACCTTGGCCGTGATAGAACATTTATTAATTTAAAAGGAGTGCTACACCGTCACTCTACTCCCATTCACATCTAGTGTATATATCTATTTATGGTAATCACTCAATATCAAACACCACTTTTTGATAAGCTGGATTTTCTGCTGCTGGAGCCCATTTCGCAGGTTGCAATGTCGGTTTTTAGTTGTAAAAATATGTCAGGATCTGGTCCGGAAGGGGCTATTCCGGGTCCGGGGTTTGTGTTTTCCCTGAGTTTTTATGTTTGTTTGCACCTGTATAAATATGTCTGCCCGTATAAAGCTGCCCTGTTTGTGTCTGTTTGCCGTGAATAAAGTGAAGTGATTGTCACTTGTGATACACAGCAGCACAGCACACGGTGCACACAGTGAAATTTGTCCTCTGCATTTAACCCATCACCCTGAGTGAGCAGTGGGCAGCCATGACAAGCGCCCGGGGAGCAGTGTGTGGGGACGGTGCTTTGCTCAGTGACACCTCAGCGGCTCGGGATTCGAACCGGCAACCTTCTGATTACGGGGCCGCTTCCTTAACCGCTAGGACACCACTGCCCCATAGTTCATATAAGTGTATATAGTTCATATAAGTGTAACAAAGGGGCCTAGCGGGTGAGGAACTGGACCTGTGATCAGACGGTTGCGGGTTTGAATCCCGAACTGCCGAGGTGTCACTGAGGTGCCACTAAGCAAAGCACCGTCCCCACACAGTGCTCCCCGGGCGCCTGTCATGGCTGCCCACTGCTCACCAAGGGTGAACAGCGTGTGCTGTGCTGCAGTAACAATCACAACAACAATCACTTCACTTTCAACAAAGTATAGCCACAATTAATGTTTGCTGTGGATGTTAAATTATATTTTTTAATTATGTAATAAATTTTATTTTCTTTTTGTCAGCAGGCACTTCAATAAAGTCAGGTAGGAAAACGCTCATTAAAACAATGCTTTACTTTATTATATAATAATTTAACAATAACTACAATAGTTTAAAATCAGCATCGTCATGTAAATATGGAATCATGTGCATCCTGAGAGTGAAGGAAATGAATCTGCTTTGTTTCGTTGGCATTTTCTCAATCTCATGGACAATGAAGACGAGTGAGAGTGCACACTACATTGTGCTGATATTCGTGAAGATTTTACGCTTATTATGGCCACCGGAACCACGTAGACCGTATTGTATAAAACAGTATGGAGAGGTAACACCGCGAGTCGATCCTGACGTCCGGGTCTGGGAGGTGTGGACACGGTTCACATGGTTCAGTCGGTGCTCCTCCTCCTGCACTACTATTGGATCCCCTTTAAAAAAATGTACACTGTTTTGTTGTTTCATGTTTCGTTGAAACAAACCCCCTCATCACGAAATAATAAATCAATAAACACATGACACAATTGTTGGCACCAGATGGAACTTTGAAAGTCAATGATTTCCTGATTAACCGGGATGCACATATGAGGAGACACAGTATCAAATTAAAAACATCATCATGACAAATGCCATCTACAGAAAAAATGGCCATCAACTGGAGCTTGACCCATATTTATTTCATCCTCATGAACAGTGGTGGAGGCAAAAAATATGTCCAAGGATCATTTTAACATCCAGACTTTCTTTGAACAAATTATTTAAAAATTAGTTTTTGCTCATTTTTACACGGGGTGCCAGTTATAGTGTAGGGCACTTGAGCCATATTCAAAACGATCAAAAAAAACAACAGTCGCCAACAAGCTTCTTCAAAGCTTCAAATTAGGAAGAAATAAAGAACTGAAATAATCCTCTGGTCATCGTGTATATACAGTATTACTGGGTATTGTTCTTATTATCTGTTGGGAATAATCGCCAGATAGAAACTGTACAAACACTGCTGCTAGGTTGCTGCTATTTAAGCTCTACAAAAATAATATCCACACACTCTTTGCAGTGCTCGCTGAAGTCCTGAAGTCCCCTGGAGAGGACGGGGAGGGGGTTATTTACAGCAGGTTGCTAAGGAGATGTGGCTGAAGGGGAAATCGTAGAGGGGGTGGGCCACAGGAGAGAAGGAAGGTGCCAGAAAAACAGTTCCACAAGGCAAAGATAGGCTTGAGTCCCTCAGGGCTGAGAACGCAGCTCTATATAGACACTTCATACTCTCTTGTCTCCTGCAAAACACGAAGACAACAGCAGAACAGTCAAAGCAAAGTCCCTCTAGTTTCAGAAACCAACCGATTGCTGCTATTCTGTTTTATGCACATATGGTATTATTAATCTTTTTACTTATTACCTTTTAATGAGCGCTGAACCAATTTTGTTGTATTTATTGCAATGACAATTACAGGCCTTTAAATATATAAAACTTCATTAACTGTGATGACAATGCTCTAAAAAAGTTAAGACCAAACATAATTGTGTTCCTTTTTAATGAACAAATTATGTTTTACAAAGAGAAAATCCTCAAAGCTTATTATTGCCCTCTTGAGGCCGTCAGCTTTCATAAGATCCAGATTTGAACAAAAATCACTTTGCTGAAACTGTGTTTCAGAGAAAGACTCACCTCACTGTTCTTCAGGAACAGGCCAAAAGAAGGGAGGGCGACAGAGAGACAAAAAGTAATTAGTAATAAAGTTGAGAAATTGAAACAATGATGAAGAAATGTGTAGAGAGCTAATTTTATACTTGGATAAGCCATGTAAAACAAAAAAATATAATAGTGCAATGTATTGCAATAAATTTAAATAAGCAACATGCAATTTAATCAAATACTAATGTTAAATGGGACTAGGCACAAAAGGTGAAAAACTCCTGTTTGAGCAGCACGTTGGCAGTACTTACTGTATTTTCATAGGCAGGGTTATCGTAGGCTGCCTCTGCACCAATGTGCTCATATCGCGAGGATGTGGACACTGCAAACTGTAACGACTTCCCCTGTATCCTGATAAAATATGCAAGATGTGTGTTTAAATCTCCTGACACGCTAAATCATTCCATCTAACAAAAAAAAAAAAAAAAAACTACCTTGAAAAGTATAAGTAGATCCCTAAGACGACGATCACGACGATAGCGACAGGAATGAAGACCGCTATGGCCACGCTCACACCCTCAATGGTGACTTGTGTACTTGGAACTGGTTAAACACCACAAAAAGACAGAAAAAAAGCACCAGTACCTGTATTTACTTTGTGCATATGTAAATTCATGTAAATTCACCGTTCCTGCAGAACCAGTTCTAATAGGTAGACGTCCTTTACACGTGCTCTCTTCTTTCGAAGCAGCTTTGTATAATCATGTGTTTCAATTTGACAGCATGTGTCCATTAGCTTCAATAGTTTCAAGTGTGACTTGCTAATACTGTAAAATGGTAAACAGCATTCAGCTTCGGGTGCGGAAACTTAGCTTTGTATAAATACATTATAATTTTTCTTAGTCTAGCACCTAACAATCTCCGAGCATGCTCTTCACTGACAAGTCTAAGCCTTATCAGGGCTCTTAGTTTGTAAACTCAATATTCTATAGAAATCGAACGAGAATTGCTGGTGTCTTCCTCTTGTAAGTCGCTTTGGATAAACGCGTCTGCTAAATAAAGTAAAGTAAAGTAAAGTAAAGCTTTAATGCTATGATTTACTCAGATGACAGGTTCTATGGACTGTTGTCTGAAAATGGCACTCACCATCTAATCTGCGTTCATTTATGTACTCCTCCGGAGTCCCTTAAAGCAAATGCAGAAAAATCTATAAATATATCTGTCCAGAAGCACGGCAGGCCAAGTCCAAAGTGGCTCGTACCTTTGCAGACCGGAGGCGAGTTGCTCCACCGCGAGGGGTGGCCGGGGATGCAGCGCATTAACGGCTCCCCCATGAGCTCGTACCCCCTCTGGCAGGAGAAGCGGAGGGTCTCTCCCGCCTGGTAGAGCCGCTTCTGTGGACTCTGGGTGCTGAAGGACGGCGTGCCGGGGTTCTGGCAGGGATCAAATGTCTCCGCTGAGGGACGCAAAAGGAGCTGATATTATCGCATTCATGATCGCAGGCATGAAACCACTGCAGCATCTACTCAGGCTGGGAGAAGTTTAGATGCGTTGTTGTATTGTGATTATGAACATAATCCGTTTGAATATATGGCAAGGTCATATAACACAATCTTTCAAAATGAACAGTTATGATGTATGATTATATTTTTTTAACAAATTACGTTGAGCCTGTTGGTGTAACTTATTGTTATACTTGTCACATGATCATAACTATGTGAATTATACATTTATAATCTACATGTCACATTTTGCTGTTGTCCACGTGGGATTTTTTTAATATCGTTTTATCAATACTTCAGTGTTGTTTAATCCCATAACAAAATTCAATTACTTTGTCCAGAATCAAATCCAATGCTGGACGTCCGGATCAAAACCCACACACAGAGAGACTCGCAATCGTCTTCTACAGAATCGAAGAGGAAAATATTGCGAGAGTGGTACTCACGAACACATTTCGGCAGCTTCTCGGTCCACTTGGGCCCAGACGAGTCACGGTGGTAACAGGTCAGGAGACTGTTGCCGGACAGCAAGTAGCCTTTGCTGCAGATGTACTGGACGGTGGAGCCCACAGTGAGACGTGGGCCGGACATCACTCGTCTGCTGTGCTCCACAAGGCCAGGATCCGAGCAGGACAGCACTGGTGGAGGAAAACAAAATCAAACTCGTAATGTTCTGAAACGTTGTTGTTTTTTACGGTAAATCTTCCTGACCATAAATTCAAGTAAAAGTTAATTTAATGGTGCAACCACCGTTAGCGCGCAGTGGGCCGCAGTGTGTGGGGACGGTTTCTTGCTCAAGGGGACCCGAGTGGCACCTTGGCTCATCCAAATACTCATAAACAGCGATGTTATTTCAATCTGTGCAGTTTACATTTACATTTACATTTACATTTACATTTACATTTACATTTACGGCATTTGGCAGACGCCCTTATCCAGAGCGACTTACAACGTGCTTTCAAGTTACCATCGATGAACCATCGGTTTGAAGTATAGAGTTGTGTCTGTTCTGTAATCTGGAAAAGTCTAAGAGGGTGGAGAAGCCACAAATTGTATTTTTCACCTTATCTTATCTATCCCCCTTGGAAACACGGCCCAGGATCTTTCATCACGGACCTAAAACAACACAGTACGTTACGTATTTTACACGTTTTACATGAAGAGCTGACCTGGTGCGCTGAGACGATTATGATTGCATATCTAAAATCAGGCAAGCCATCGCAGGGGAGGGGTGTCACTCTGATTCTGAATGATCATGTGAAGCTTTTTTTTTTATAACGTCGGGGTCACTGGGGTCTGTTTTCAAACTGCTGAGCGCAGTTTGTTTTAGCCACCAGCAGGCGGCGCCCACATCTCACTGGCGAGGCTGCGGGCCCTGCCGTATTGGCATTCTCCTCGTTGTCTCGGTATGTTAAAAGGCCGTCGAAAAAATTAATCACGACTCGGCGCTGGAATGCTTGTGTTGTTTTTCCATTACGGTTTGACTTGTGTAACGAACTCTTGCGTAACAGAAATGCATTATTTAAATGAAAATTGGAGTGGCACACCACCGCTGACGAGGGCTGGCTCCAGTTTTTTTGGGTTCAAGTGTCAACATGAAACTCTTCTCGAATTTGAGGTTAGAAAACGAACGGGCGACCGAACGGCATGGCGTGAAATCCCAAGCGTCTGTGTGTTTGTGTGTGTTGTGTCTGCCCATCTCACTTGTGCGGCGCACCCTGCTTCACTTTGTTCGTCGGCCCCGCATCCCATGGGGACGTCTGCTCA
This sequence comes from Denticeps clupeoides, assembly GCF_900700375.1. NCBI lineage: Eukaryota > Metazoa > Chordata > Actinopteri > Clupeiformes > Denticipitidae > Denticeps > Denticeps clupeoides. The sequence goes on along the minus strand of NC_041719.1, from coordinate 4,834,389 downwards.
GGGCCAAGCTTATTCGGCAACAACACAGAGCGGCGAGAGGTTCCACCGAGGTTCCCCGGCGCGCCACCACCCCTAAGCTGAGCCCAGGCGCCCAGAGAGCGGTGTAATAAAGAGCTAATCTCTGCCGGCGGCGGCAGCGACCAATTTCTCTCCCCGGCAGGAGAGGGGACGGGTGTATAATGAGACCACCAGCGCTGTGCATGTACCTCTCCATTCAGGTTCACTTAAAATGATAAAAAAGTAGTATTATCTGGGGAATGACTGACTCAACCACAGCAGAGACACTTTCATCTGGACAGGGACTGGACAGGGGAAGGGTGGGGAAGGGGAAATGCAGGGGACGGGTGAAGGGAGGCTGCCATCAGCTCGGAAGCCTCCCCACTTCCTATTGTCCTTGACTGCACGTGTACTGGGGGCTTAACATTTACATTTTACATTTACGGCATTTACCAGATGGCCTTATACAGAGCGACTTACAATCAGTAGTTACAGGGACAGTCCCCACCTGGAGACACTCAGGGTTAAGTGTCTTGCTCAGGGACACGATGGTTCATAGGCGAGTGTGTTACCCACTAGGCTAGTACCACGGAACTCAGAGAGCCCTTCTCGTCCCGGCACAGACCGGTGCTGCTGTTACACCGCCGTTAAAGCAGGAGGAGAAATGAGGACAAAAAATAAAAGATGAGAGCAAAGGCAAGATTGAATAATAATAACCATAAATAACAAAAACCTCATAAAAAAATTATATTTAAAAAGAAAAATGGTCTGGTTGTCCTTTATTGCTTTATTGTATTGGTTAATTTACGCTATTATATTCTGTGTACCATTTATCTATTTTATTGTTATTACTATATTTACCGTTATTACAATGCAAATTATTGTGTTCTCGGGCAATTGCTGTAAAAGACCATGAAGCATATAATCTTTTATACTGAATAAGCTAGAAAATGTCTCACTTTTCTCACAGCTTGGCAGGTCCCCGCTCCAGGTGAGATCCCACTGGCACATGAGCGTCTCTGTCCCCACCACCTCGAAGCCGGGGTAGCACTGGTACGTCACCACGGTGCCGTGAACCAGTTCAGGGTGGGAGGTGGTCTTCCAGCCGTTAGTTATTTCCGGAAGTTCCGGGCAGGTGTCATTTCGAGGCACCTCTGTCAGACAGAGACACACAGATGGACGGGGACGAGATTAGACAGTTGCAAGAAACCGAAATAAAAATAAATAAATGAACGTTGTGCCGTTATGAACGACAGCGTACAAACTCCAGACAACGTTTAGTTCCTGAAAGGCGAACCACGTTTTGCATGCTATGCAACGCCTTCACTCGGGCCGATAATGGAATCAGCTCATCAGCTCATTCGCCGCACGATAACGGGCCGAGCGGCTCTAATCAGTGCGAGCTCGCGCCGCAATTGTCCGAGCCACCGGCAGGCCGCACCTGCGCTATTTGGCCAGAATGCCTTTTCTTGTCCTGATAAAAGGCTTCTGAAACATCCTGCCGGTGCCGCGTGGAATTTGGTTCTGATTACCGGGTCTTTTTTTTCTGCAGTTTGGCACCCATGGCGTGCTGGCTGAGTGCCCCGCGGGTTTCGGGGAAGTTTTATCTTGGGGCTCTGCAAACCCAGTCCTCTTAAGTTCCACTTGTCCTGGCTTTCTGCGTCCCAGCTCTCTGTACTCTCTGTAACGGCATCATGTTGGGAGGAGAGCATCTCCCTGTGGTGCTTTCTGCCGTACCGCTAACTAGCCTCTAATTAATGTGCTTCGTTTTGTAATTAGTTTATTGAACGGGGTTGGACCACACCCGCTGAACGCAGAACGACGGAACCCGCAATGTAAAGAGGCTGAAAGGAAGTGGAGGTACCGAAGAAGTTGACCACGAAGCCGTTGTTGTAGCCGTAGATGTTGGTGGCCGGGTCGGACTGGAACTGGAGGGTGACGTCGGCTGTGGTCGTGTAGAGTTTGAAACGCGGCCGCGAGCCGCCGTACTGACCCAGGATTTTGGCGGTGAGGTCATCTCCGTCATAGAACGTGAGGAGATCGTTTGTTCCCATGTGGAGGCTGGAATTAGAGAGAGCGCGTTGTCAAAATCCAGTCATCGAAAGCAAAGTAATGCCTAAGTACTTCTTATCCTACCATAGCCCCATAAAAACATTTTTCATTTTTCAGAGCCACTTTCGTCAGTGCACCAACGGTGAATAAACTCGTTTATTTTGCTCTTCAAATCTAATTTTTAATCATGTTTGACATTGGGTGTGTACTAGAGAAACATTTTTGAATATGCAGCAACCTCAGCCGCTCATTTGTAAACACATTGCATTTGTTTCTGAGGATGAGCACAAAGCCGCCATCGCGCGCATGTGTAGGTTAAAGCAACATTATCGCTATGTCGAAGGTGAGCTGAGATCTGATTACTAGGTCAGGTCAAGTGATTTATTGCACCGTCAGACTGGCAAGCACAGTCAACCTGGGACCAAGTACATTCTGAAAATCTCCACCGGTTTGATCATGTTTCCTCTTAATATGTTACATTTGCCAGAAATAGACAGGAGGGGCACCGGGAAAGTAAATACAGCTTTAAATGGGAAATTCTTCAGTTAATAGTGACAAACTGCTGAAAAGAGGAAGGGCACGCCTCCGCGGCCACAATCGAACATCGGCCCAGCCAAGCCACCTTCTCCAACCACTGTTTACAAATGGCCAGAAAATCAATTACACTCGGTACAGAGCCCTGCAGAATCCCGCTTTATCGCAGAGATGTTGCCATCTGGAGAGGAGCGCCGTCCCGAAGAATGGTTTGTTGCTTTTCCTTTTATCCCCCTTGCTTTTCCATTTATCTTCGGAGACGCAGTCTGCTGGCACTGGTGTGGTGGCCTGAGCTTCTCTTCATTCAATGGGCATCACCACATGGCAGGAATCGTGGGCATCAGTCAAATCCATCAGATATAATGCTGTTCCAGATATAATGCAGCTGGAAGGCACATTTCATCATAAAGGAGCTGAATAAATCAAAACCATGAAAAAGGCAGATTACTTTCGAATCAGCAAATGGTCACTGACCTTCAAGGCATGGTAGAGACATCACATGTTCAATAGGTTTCACTGTCACTGAGAAGCAATGCATCCATTTTCCTGAGCCCAACCTGGGAACATGGGGCATGGGAAGCTGGAGAGATGGCAGTCCATCACAGGGGACACATGCAGGTCCACTCAAGCATCAGCATTTCTCCTAAATTCGATTGCGACTGCCCAAACTGCCCAAACTCCCAAGAGAATACCATGCAAACATGGCAAATATATTCAAAATAAACTGGGACACTTTGCTTCAGCACTAAACACTGGACCACCAAGCTGCTCCAGACGAAACAGTGTGTTTATATCCATCCAGGAGGTAAGAGAAGTGACCACCGGGGACAGGGTGTCACATTATAATGCTAATTCTCTGCGGGAAATGGACGAACTGTGGAATTAATGGAAATAGCAGTGGAGAAAAGGATATGGAGAAATGAATGGAAATGGCTAATTAAGCCCCAGGCCCTTTTGCACCATTTGTTTTGATGGCTTCAATTTGCTTCTCTCTACAAATAAAAAAAGTAAAAAAAAAAGGCTTTTAACTGAATAAATGCATTAGAGCACTTTATTGTGCTTTTTCTGAAGAGGATGTTTCAGTAAGACAAAGAGTCCACAACAAAGGTTGATGTGAAAAAGGTTCAAATGTCTTATTAATGGAACACCAGGGGCAAAAATGATCTCTGACTGGACAACTCTCACATGACCTTTATTCTGCAAAGACACATTTGCTTATTTGCTGTTTTTACTGGATTAGGCCTGGCATGAATGTCCAAAATGACAAAATTCAAAAGTCCGTATCTAACGTGAATATAACTGTAAATTCGTAAAAAAAAAAAAATAGATGCATAACACAGACCCCATGTTTTCCAGCGTAGTGCATTTCTCTAAGGTGGGCAGGAAACGGCTCGCTCAGACAGGGGGACTGACTAGCTCTATCTTGTCTGTAATTAATCACGAGGGGCCAGTGATAGAACTCATTATGGGGGAAAAGAGAATAATTAATCACTCCCTCCTTTCTCCCAGTTACAGCCGAACTCGCGCAAAATTGAGACGGGAGTCTCAGACGGTGTAATGCCTTGATGTCCAGGGATTCTAAAAATAAGTAGGCGATGGCAAGCCAATGTGGTTCTAGGACTGTAATGTGGGACAATTGTGCATGCTTTTAACTTCTGCAATTTATTATGATGTTGCTACTGTTTAGACCATAATGTCCTAGACTGTCCTAGAGAAACTTGATCAGAAATCTGTGGGAAAAGGTGGTTCAACTGACATATTGTACACACACTTATGGAACGTTGTTCATGCATTTAAGCATAACTGGCTTTTTTTTCATAAGCCGTATTCAAAAAGTTGAATTTCCTGCCATGATATCTCATTTTGCACCTAGCGTCAATTCATTTAAAATCATATCTTTTCTAAATGAGGGAATAATGTTTAAAGCTCAGCTTTTTTAAATGCGATATCAGTCACACATGGGCCTCACCTACTTTATGTCTTGAATATAACCGCATAACTAGTAATAAAAGTTAATCCAAATATTTGTGTTATAAAGTAGAAAAAAATTTGCACCTTCTTATTACTGATGATTTTCCAGAGCTAATATTTATCTTGTTAATAATAGTTAATTGTTAATTTCATATTTTATTTATAATATTTTTGGTAAGTTGCAGCAGTACTGACAGACGGTTCAGTAAATCCATACTCAGCAAAGCCATGCTTTACATAAAAAACACTATAAATCACTGTTTAAAAAATGCATTTATTTGTACTGAACCAAATGAGACTTCAGAACCAAGGTGATGTTGGTGTACTCCTAATCATTTCTTCTTCAGCATTTCTTGTTGCAATCACCCACGGCAGTGGGGTGCATTACTATAATAAGACCGTTCTTGATTGGAGAAAATCAACAGAGGAATAAAACAAGTGATAATTGAACTGCCCCACTTCCTCTTTTCTTAACTCTTGATGTGCAGGGGTCACAGGAAAGCCATCCCCTGTCACCACGACACATCCCTGCACACACATGATGCAGCACCGCCAGTGCCTCTGACCTAATTGTCTTCAGACTTTTTGAAAAATCAGCCAGCCTCATTTTCCATCATAAACCCGCCGAAGCCTTGAGCCCCGGGCCAGGCTCACCTGCGCTGTGGACGGGCTAGAAAAACTGCTGTCGGCTCATATTGAATTTGCTGTGATAAAGTTAAACAAGGCTTTTACGCGGCCACGCGCCGTATCTGCCGAGAAAATCAATCACGCTTTCCATTTGCCGGCAGTAATTTCATTTTGTTTAATCAAAACAAAAATGCATCTCCGCTTGACTCGGCCCACGGCACAGCTGCCACCTTGTGCCTTCAGAATGCATTAAATCTTCAAGCTGTGAATTTGGGGAGGCGTCTTACTGTCTTAGAGGCAAGAGGGAAGAAGAAGTCGGACATTTGTTCAATTTCAGCATGGCACACGCACACTGTGCCTGATATTTCTGAGACAGCTCGAAAGAAATAAAGGTAATTGAAGATTTTTTTATCTTATTTTATTTCTTTATTTTCACCAATCACCTTGGAGCAGGAGCCAGAAACGGACAGCAGGACATATTAAGTTTTTCCTCATCCCGTAGTGTGGCGGATGGGATAAGGTGTGTGAGATATGAGAACCTCCAGAGCATCGTGAGAGGAAGGCCAAATCCTCTCAGATCCATTAATCCCTCGTCCTTCAAGATTCATTCAGCCACCAAATTGCATTTGCACGGTGGTGCGTGCGACTTTCTGGGAGACGGCTTCCCGGGGGACCTTAACGGCCGTCAGAAACACTTCACCCTTCCTAATTCTTTGTGAAGCATCGGCCTGTCAGAACAGCCAATTTTTTTGATCAAGGCCTCTACATTCATATCATCTCAAGGCGGGTCACACTCATCTCTTCTAACACTGTCATCAACTGTCATCAACACCAACCCAATCAAATTATTCTCCAATGTAATAATTGTCCTTTTGCTAAATAATTGCCCTGTGTTTCGTAGCATCACTACCTGAAGTGTTGAATTCTCGACTGGTAACAAGTCAGAAGGTAAATTTTTTTATCCAAATTAGGCCAAAATGAGGGGAACTGAGAAAAGAGAAGGTCGAGTGGAGCCATCCTCTAGCCTCATGCACGTAATTCACCCCGGGCAAACAAGAGTTCCATCTGAATGATCAGTGAGTGATCAGGGGTGATGCATTAAATGAGTTTGTCTCGTCTGAGAATAATGAATTTTTAATTACAAAGTTAAATATTGGTCCAGCTCAGGGCCATGTTTTGGCCTGACGCCCGGAGCGAAATGAGTCTCTTGATTTATTACCGGCCAGCAAAATGCCAGCCATTTAATAACAAGAGTTGTCTCTGTGGACGCCTTGTCGGCAATGCCGCCCCGCACTAGGTGGCAGCCGCTGCCCTATTGAGGGCATTCAGGGCAGAAAAAATACAGACAAGAGCAAGGACAGCAAATTGCAAATATCTTTTTTAAACTCTTTTTTAAAAAAAATTCTGATATATTTGGAGTGAGGACAAAACACTGGATCAAGTGAAAAGCAGCATGGAAAATGCAGGGCTCAGGCAAACTAAAATAATGAGGTGTGCAAAGTACACCATGTCACCCGCAACTGAGGTGCAGCTTCTAATTATGCAATTTACATCCTGCCATTCTGAAGAAAAGAAGCTTATTGTGGTAACAGTCACAAAAAATAGATAGATGCATGAGAGATTCCGGCACATAGAGGCGTGGCATTTGGCCAAGAAGACCTTCAGAATAAGGATATATCTAAAGAATAGCGTAAAAATTGCATTATTGCCCACACATCTTAGAGATGTTGTATGCGGACGATTGGCAGGTGACGATGCATAAAAATTTGACAAATGCATTTTTTTGATCGCCTAACAAAAAGAGATGTTATTGTGAAAGTAACCATAGTTTGCACAATTTATTATAGTTCAATGATTTTCATCAGTCTGGATACAAAGATATGCTAAGGCTTCATTAAGGCAAGTATCCCCATAAATATTATGTAATAATCTGTCAGAAAAGTATGTAAACTGTGGTGAACTAAGGCAGTCTTTGAAAAAAATAGGTATTTATCCAAAAATGCAGTTTAGTCTGAACTCTAATATTAACCATAAGCCTTAAGAGTGCAGCTGTTATTCAGATGGGGTTATCGGACCATCGGTGCCCCTGTCTCTGCCAATAGAGGGCGCCAGCACCTCAATCAGGGGATGTTTGATGGCACCTCAGCTGCCTCAGGATCTGGATTAGACTGCAACGTGGGCCCGTGTGCAGGTGTTCAGTCTGTCACCTGCGCACCCCCACCCATGCAGCACCCGCCCCCACCCCCGCCCGGCAAACGAGATGCGGCATGAGCCAGAGTCGGGTGGGTGTTGCTGTTTCTGGCAAATTAATTAATCGGCTGTCATTACGTGCCATGTTCCCTCGTAATTGCAGATGTGTGGCGCACGTGAGATGAATGATGACAGTGGAGAGGTGGCGCGCTCATTACCACGGTAAAGAGTCCTCACATCTACATAATGAGCCTGCTGACACTCGACCCCCACCCGCTGAGACCTGTGGCCTAAGCAGCAGTGGGATCACAACCATGGCGGTAGTGCAACGGTGTCACATGACCCCGAGAGGAGAAAACGAATTTCCCCCTGGAGAGTGAAGATTATTTGCTATGTGAGCTCTGTCATAACCACAGTGGATCCCTCCCCCCCGTCCTCCACCTTCCGCTCCTCCTCCCTCTCTTATTCTCCGAGGAGAATCGGAGGCAGCCGGCCTCCCTCCCTCCCGCCCGTTTTCCCATCTGTACAGCTCATTTGATGCGCCCGGCTGATAATGTCCCGTATGCTGTTTGACAAATTTGGTAATTTACAGATGAAAGAGGAGGGCGGCTGGCGCGGTACAGTGAGGCGTGCTGACCTATTCAATGCCTCCTGCTCTTCAGCTGCCTCTGCCCGACCGCTTATTTGGCTCATTTCTGAGTGCACTGGTGCTCCACAATACCAAAAAAAAAAGGTATTAGCACTGACAGCCTAAAATATGTGGAAAAAATAGTCATAGAAAAATAGAAGTCTATTTTTAAACGCTGATGAAGGACAGAAAGGTGGCATTAAGCACCGTGGACAAAAGAAGTTCTCCTTTTAATGCTCCAGCAGGCATCACACAGGCTGCCGAATTGTCGTCGGCGGGGTCCGATAACAGGCGTAACGCGCCCAGCCGTCCCTGAATGCCATATCGGCCCAAATCACTTCTCCAGCAAACGAACGGGAAATTAATTATGTTGACAGCAGCTCATGCAAAAAAAAACCATCCAGCGTGCCATTTATTACAATGCTACGGGATGTGAAATCGGAAGAGAGTGGGGGAGAAAAAGGAGCGAGCGAGACCGCAGACGGCGCCAGGCAAATGCATGCAAATGAGCGAATCTTAATTAAGGGAACCAAAATTATTGAATGCATGAATAATCTACCAGGACCTGACACAGCAGGGCCTTGTGTTGCCATGCATCACCTGACAGAGCAATTGCAGCGAACACTTGTTTTGCTCCGCAGCGTAATTGATTTGGTGTTGAACCCCCTTCATTGCAAAAAAAAAAAAAGCAGAGGACAGAATGAAATGAAATAATTACTTTTCTATAGAGTTTGTCATTAACCTTTGTCGGTCTGGTACTTAAGTTGCCGCATCCGCGTGTGCTCGACTTTATTTTTCTCCACGCCGCACGGCCATTAGGCATTTTTTCACCCTCTCCAGCTCACGCCAAGAACAGAAGATGTAATGATCTCACTTCTGTGTTGCACAGCGGAGCTTCTGCCAAAAAATACAAACTGCCGTGTCCTTTGTACCTTTTATTATCGTGCTGGTTTAAGACAGTTGTGATAAGAACGGCCTTATAAATTAATGGCACGTCACAATGTTCGGGCCGAGTTCTATAAAATCCTTTATGGCCCGCTCGGGCAGATTATACGCAGCATGTCACATCCCGTGATAACGACGGCCTGATAAATCGTGACGACACCAGTCTGAGGCAGAGGGTCACAGGCAATTCAACACCGACCGATAAATACTCTGAGACTGTCGATCAGAATTTCTGACAGTTCCGGCAAAAGGGACATTGTGAAATGTGCCAGAAAGCCTTCTGGTTGTGCAATTCTGATTAATACTCCTGCATCCAAGTTACAGCCCATTCGCCCAAAGCAGCACTGTTCTTAATACTGAATACTAAATTCCTTTTTTTTCATATGCAAACTTTTCGCAAACATAGAGAGCAGCCACCCATCCTGTATGTAGGTCTACAGGGTACTAAAAGTTCATTCAAAGATGCGTTCAGAATGCCATCAGAGAGAAGAGGAAATGTACGCCTCTCGCCAGATGAAATGCAAGATAATAATCTGTCCAAATGAGCACAAAATGACAGGAAATGGGAACACGCATCCTATGTCCCAGTTATATACTACACACCAGATTCTGACTGCTGGGACAATATGCACAGTGACTATGTGGTAAATCAGACCCATTTAGTGGAATGCCGCCATGGCTTTTTTCTAAACTGGACGTTTGTGAGATTTGCAAGAAAAAAACCCAAATAGTTTGCAGTTCAAATTCACGGAATGGATCTGAGGGTGTACGTCACAACAGTGTCTGAAATTAACAAGGTCTGTCTTGTTGAACAGGAACTCCCTGCAGAGAAAGGCTTGCACTTACAGTGACAAGCAGAGCTTGGACTGTGAGAAAATACATATGGACAGACAGACAGACAGACAGATGGAGGGAGGGACATCACAGAGAGGAAAAAATGGCAGGCTAACGGGCTGAAAGACAGACAGATGGACGGAGAAGCAGGCTGCGTCCACATACACTTGAATGTCCAGCATGATCCTCTTGTCCTCCTCGACATGAATTCCCCAGATGCAGTCCTGGCCCTTGTCGTAGGCTTCCGGCCAGTTGGGTGACAGGACCACGCCGGCTGAGTCTGTGATCTCTCCACTGCAAACAGCTGCAGGCCGAGAGAGAATGGGCACCAGGTCTTAAAATCCACACCGGGTCACTGAGGAACTGGACTGCTTCCACACCACCACAGAATTATCTTATTTCTTTGGCCTTACTGAAAAAATAGCAATGGGCTAATTATTAAGACCAAGAACGAGACAATTCTTCACTTTTTAAAAAAAAACAGAAAAATGCCAGGTTCAGAGGCCAAAAACGATTCCGTTTTGAGCTCCGCAAAAAAAAAAAAAAAAAAAAAAAGTTAGGGGAACAGACACCTACAGCTCATTACGGCTGGAAAGCTGTGTGAGCAGAGACGAGATGCAGAGCTCCACTGGGTCTCTCTTTAACTGCAGCCGGAGTAGATTATCCGTTTATAGCGGCCGGCACCTCTGCTCATTACTGTACCACGACGAGGTACTTCACGCAGCAGCTATCCCTTACAGGTAAAGTGGGCGAGCTGCGCCCCGTGGGCCATTATCTTTAAAGCCACTTCGGTCTGGGAGTTGACGAACCTGTTGTCCATCTGGATTGCTTGGTAAAAGGCATAACGCTATTTTACATTTACTTATACACACACACACACACACAAAAACACACACCTCTGCAGGCAGGCTCTGTCTCATTCCATTGCGGGTTGTTGGGGTCCATGCACTCGATGATGACAGATCCCTGCTCCAGGGTGTATCCGGGGTCACAGGTGAACTCCACCACGGCACCCACCGCGTACGAGCTGTCACTGCTGGTGAAGTTGCCGTACTTGACAAATGGCTCGTAACAATGACCTGGTCCGAAGGCTGAAAGGACAAAATGCATTACCTGGAGCTGCAGGTTTGTTTTGACCCCTACTTAGGGTAACTTCGTTATTTGACATAAGCTGACTTTTCAATTAAGTGTAAAAAAAATCTGCTCATTTATGCTCATTTGACAGTTCCATCTAGTGGTGCTTCCTTATATTATCCTGAATGCAATAGTTAAGGTAAGTCAATTTATTTGCATCGAATTATGAATCATTGCATGAAGCTTAAATGTGTTGTAACATATTAAAAACATTATTGATGCATGAAAATGCATTCTTTCCAAGCCTACTAAAGAGTAATGCAGACTTATGTACAAAAGGTTACACTCACAATGCTAAGCACACATAAAAGTAGTGTGGGGACGGTACTTCGCTCAGTGGCACCTCAGTGGCACCTTGGCAGTTTGTGGCATGCTAAGCGAGCGCTGTACCATCTGAGCTAATTCCCTGTGTCAAAGGAATTGTAAAATAATGCAATTTCAAAGGAGAGCAAAAGGAGCACAGATGATAAGAAACCAGCGTTAAAGTGTCCAACTGGGTTTGATCTGCCTCCACATGCATATTTTCAATGCAGAAAATATGTTGTCCATGTTGAGCTTTTCATTCCGTCCTGCTGTACCACACTCAGACAAATCCTTCTCACTCTTGGGCAGTGGTGGCCTAGCGGTTAAAGGAGTGGGCCCGTAATCAGAAGGTTACTGTTCTGAATCCTGGTCCGCCAAGGTGCTACTGAGGTGCCACTGAGCAAAGCACTGTCCACACACACTGCTCCCCGGGCGCATGTCATGGCTGCCCACTGCTCACCAAGGGTGATGGTTAAAAGCAGAGGACACGTTTTGTCGTATCACCGTGTGCTGTGCTGCAGTGTCTCACAATGACAATCACTTCACATTCACTTTTGACTTTCTTACCATGGTATGCCTTATTCACCTCAACCACTCTTGGTCCACGGATTATTTCCTCCTTTTTTGGAAGCAAAATTCTTTTTTTTTTCCATATCCATGGTTGAATATGGAAAAAACTCATGACATTTGAATCATTTAGACTGATTGCTACTCAGGCAAATGTGTTACTAGATTTTGAATGAAATATGTATGATGAACTGTCTGTATTGTGAGCATAGCTAAATTTCATGACAGAACCTCGGCAAGGCTCACACAGAAAGTAGGATAAGCAAGCAGGGTCACTTCCAATGAACACAGGTGATAAAGCTCTGAATTCAGATGTGAGCGAATGTCTGAATCCCTTATCTATTTCACATGAAATTATGCAAATATAGATTACAGTTTGAACTCAGTAATTAAACTCAACACATAATCTTCACTGTGAGGAGACTGTTAAAAAACTCTAATGGGTTTTGTTGTGAAAAGTGAAAGTGAAGTGATTGTCATTGTGAAACATTGCAGTACAGCACATGGTGACACAAAAAATGTGTCCTCTGTGTTTAACTCATTACCTTGGTGAGACTACTTTTATTACATAATTCTTCAGCAAAAAAAACACACTCTTAAAAAATACACAAGAGAAATCAAATAATAAACAGTAAGACAGCCTCTCTCTCAAATAACCAATAAAAAATTACTCTGACTGAAAAGCCCGGGGCAACATTTTTTATCTAACAAACAATAATCAATTATCTCAAAAATCTTTCCAACAGTCTATAATAATTAAATTGCACATTCATCAAATAATAAAATAACATGATTTTAAACATTTATATTACATTGTCTTAGATTAATGTATTAATTTTTTTACACAGTTACCAGTAAATCACCCTCTGAACCAACAAAAGTTGGTAAACCCTTAGCTCCTCCCCGTCCCCATTACCCAAGAATCATTTAAAAGTCCCCAGAGACATTTCCTATTGATAAACAATGTTAGCTTGTTCTCAGCCGACAAACTAGCCGAATGCTTATTATCACATAATATAAGCACATGTGATAAGGCAATTAATTAATGACTAGACAATCAATTAAAGTAGTTACTGTTATATGGCTGTTTGCAATGTTTAGTACTGGTAACAGACCTCAGCTCTGTTACTATATATATATATATATATATATATATATACACACACACACACACACACACACACACACACACACACACACACACAAAATAGCACATAATATAAGCACTTTTCTTGTATAATCTGCAGGCCAACAGTAAATTCTTTGCAGCTGGAGGCCTAAAGATAGAATTTTTGCTACAGGTTCTGTGGTGTGCATGAGAGCAGAGTAAGAAAAACATAACAAATGGAAAGAATTTTGAAGATGAAAATCTAGGGGGGATCCAGTCGCACTCCCGTATCTGATTTACAATTCAATTAAACCCTGATAAAGGTCACTCCCAATTCAAAATGTCAGTGTCTTTGCCCAGGCATTGGAGAGCATGTTTTTTTAGCAGTATAGAAGATGGCCTGGAGCAAATCTTTTTGTCTACAGAAATGCCCTGGAGGGGTCCACAGGGCAAGAGTTTCTAAAAACCCGGAAGCCTGACTCGTGACAAACTTTGCTGAGCGCGTCCACTAAAAGGAGCAAGCGGTCCGTGACCCCAGCTCTCTACTCAAGGATCTACGGTTTCTCGCCATGCTCTGAGGAAGATCAGGTCTTCTTGCCTGCAGCTTGGGGTTTGTTGGGGCACACAACACAAAAAGCAGAGTCCTCACCCAGGAGACCAACACATCCAAGGCCGAAAATTGGCCAAGTGCCATTTCAAAAGCACCTTAAAAATGGCTCAAACATGGCAGGCGTCCAGAAGGACATGCTGTTCTCTGGCGGATTGAAAAACAGACCAAAACTCTGTTTTATGTACATAAACAGTATTAAAAAAAGCAAAATAAGTAAAAAAAAGTTTTTGGTGACACAATAACATGTGTGTTCTCTATATGTAGATGAGAATTCTATAAGAATACCGCCATGTTCAATTAATATAGAATATACAACCTAGACTCCAAAATGACAGTATGGCAGTATTCAGCTTTTATCATGCCAGCTTATGTTAATGTTGCTTACGTTTATGGATCTACCAACTCAGGGCCACATAGCTTACCTTCATATCTGAGGGCAGCGCCAGTGGAGGTGCCCGAGCCGTCTGTGGTCAGTTCAATGAAAAGGAACCTGGAGCTGCTGGTGAGCCCTTCGTTGGGCAGATACTCCACTTCGTACGAGTCGTACAGCGGTGGAGAGTCGATGTGGTTCCCGTTCTTGATGAGCAGCCTGAGGGAAAGGTGCAAACCGGTGACATTATTCCCATGATGGTCTCTTCTGTTCCTGCACAGCCACATCCAGCAGACGCCCGGCTTTTTTTTTTTTTTTTAATTTTGACATATGCTTGTCTGCGGTTAGGAAGACGCTTGTTCCATTATTGTGCTGTGATAAATCCAGATGATGTTTGTGACATCTGCGACAGGCAGGGAGAACTATTGAGCCAAATGAACGTTTAACATGAGAGCCCCCTGATTGCAGACATCTTTAACCGTTTGCGTAAAGACAAGAACAATGGCTGTGAAAGCTGGGCTGTAAGCAGGCTCATTAAAAATCCATTAGCTGATGGCGCTTTTCAACTTGGTGCACTCTGTTCGTAAAAATATGAAAAAAGAACCTAATCTCCGTTCCAAAGTCTCGAAAACTGTCGCTAATTACTCACTTCGTTTTTACAAGCAAGCTTGATTAGTTCAAATAATTTTTTGAGCGGGGCAGAAATATTCCCAGCTGACGGCTCACGAGCGCAGATGTTGCTTTCAGGGCTCCCTTGTGGAAAAGGGGGACGCCTCGTTCAGCACGTACTGTTGTGTTTGTGAGTGCTGATCAAGCAACAGCAGCCTTTAGAGAGGAACTTGTCCAACTGTCTCTCCCTGAAGCTGATGAGACTAATTAGTTTCCCACTGTAGTGGGGGTCTGTCGGTGGCGTCCCAGGTACCGCGCGTTAATGGGTCATTAAATGGAGCGTGGCGAGAACAGACCTGTCGTCGTCCTCGGCGAGGGCCACCTTCTCGAAGTGGATGTGCAGACGGCGTCCCTCAGGGCTCTCCAGCACCCAGTGGCACGTCAGGTTGTTGCTGTAATTCCCGGGGAAACCGGGAGACACGATGCGGCCGACGGTCGCGTTCCGAACGACGCCCCCACAAGCAGCTACAGCAGAGAAGAGGAGGGCACAGTAGGAGATGAAGAAGAATGGAGACTGAAGGAGATGGGAGACATCGTTTGTAATGCAGCAGCGAGATATCAGTTTTTTAGACTTCTTTTCTCACTCAGAGCTGCCTGGCTAAACGATACATTTAGAAATAAAATGAGCAGAGATAATATAAGAAATAAATAAATGTTTAGCTCAGCAGCGACTGTAATGTAATGATGATGATGTCGGCTTTCAGGAAAATTTAAATAAGAGGCTTCAAAAGAAAAAAGAGGAAGAATGAAACTGTAAAATACAAGTGTACCTTTCAGGAGTAAAAAAAGGCAGCTATGACTGAAAGAGAGATAATCTGAGATGTGAGCAGTGTGTATTTGTGTGAAATAGCCTGTGTTTAAGATATGTATGTGTACGTGTGTAATAGACGATTGGCTTTTAGTCTAAATGCATCAATAAAGTTCATACAATATTGTGTGTTCATGTGTCTATGGGTGATAATGTGTATAAATGTAAGTAATTACATTTACATTTACATTTACAGCATTTATCAGACGCCCTTATCCAGAGCGATTTACAATCAGTAGTGACAAGGACAGTCCCCTCCTAGAGCAACTCAGGGTTAAGTGTCCTGCTCAGGGACACAATGGTAGTAAGTGGGATTTGAACCTGGGTCTTCTGGTTCATAGGCGAGTGTGTTACCCACTAGGCCACTACCACCCATGTAATTAATTACATGCTTTTGAAGATGTAGACGTGTGTGTGAGAAGTTTTGTGTGTGTGTCTGTGCCCATATCACATCTGAACCGAGCTTAGTTAAAGTAGGAGGTAGGAGTGGTGTTGGTTGGTGGCGCGCCTGCTGTGATCGGTAATCAGGCTGCGTCGGACCCGGCCTTCTGTTGGGACCCGGCTTGACCGCAGCAGCGTGGCAGGGGGGTGTTTTTTTTTTTTAATGCCATGTTTACGCCGCTTTACGGCGCTCGATGTGCCCACTAATCCCCCTGCCACTCTGCACCGCCTGCCCCCGGCTTAGATGGCGGCTCGGCTATTCATCCGGCCTCGCCTCAGATTCACCGCACAAGGTCCCGCGTCAAGACCGCGGCTCTTCAGGGACCGGCAGCTTGTTCAGCGTCAAAGACGATGGAGGAGGAAGAGGAGGAGGAGAAGGCGGCGGCGGCAGAGTTCTTTCCTTTGATGAAACTGCGCAGTGTTTTACTTTGTACCATTGGGAGCGAGGGGACGGTGGACGGGGGCTTGTTTGTTTACATTCCCCACTTCCCCCAAACCAGCACCGCGGTTGACACCAGTAGAGGCAAAAATCGATGATTAAACCCCAATTAACTTGGGAGGAGGAAGGTGGACGTTGCAGTAGGACCTTATTCTAGTCAAATTTAATTGCAAGTGAGTGGACAGAGAATTTATGCAGCATTTGGCCTCACTTGTTCGTGAGATGAATCCCTGACTCCTGGAAAGGTGCACCGACTGACATGAAAACTGGCCTGTGTGTGTGTGTGTGTGTGTGTGTGTGTGTGTGTGTTTGTGTCTGTACAGCAGAAAAAAGAACAGCAGAAAACTGAAGAGACAAGAGACGAAAGTGAGAAAATATGCACATACGTGAAAGACGAGGTGTGGGTGTGCTTGGTGATGATGCATAGTCATTTGTTGTTGACAGTTTTTTTAAATTCATGTTGTGCGTGTTCTTTCTACACCACGTATGTAACAGAGGTATTAGCCTGCAAACAACTGAGTGAACAAATCTGAAATTAACATGAACAAATAATTGCGTGAGTGATTTAAGCCACACCCCCTCACCGAGACACTGGGGCTCCCTGCCGCTCCAGTAGGGCATGGTTGCGTTGTAGCAGGTGAGGGTGGATGGACCCTGGAGCTGGTACCCTGTGAAGCAGTAGAAGAAGGCCTCTCCTCCCGCATGCAGGCTGGTCACAGACACGTCGCCGTACATCGGCCGGCCCGGAAACGGGCAGCTCAGAATATACGCTAAAGAGAAAGGAAACAAAACGTTCAATGTGAATGTGGTAATGTCTGTGCCGGGGCGTGGCCACCCGTAACAGAGCTGTTAATCGTCTTTGGCACCTTAATATGTCTGTGAAGAATCTCAGTCATTGGCACCTTAAGGTGCTCTGGTCTAACTAAACTATTGAACTATTGACAGTTAGAATAACCCCACACACCCTTTTCCAGCATCAAATACTCTCCTTTCTAAAACAGGACATGAGACATTTTGCGCAGGTTGCAGTCTAACTGTAACCCAGGCAAAGTTGCACTGTTTCAGCGCCAGCCTAGAACCCAGTTTCAACACCAATTTTCAGGAGCAGTTAGATGAAAAGGGCTGAACGTGTCCATGTCTGTTCCTCCCATGTCTACTGGGATGTATGGAGGCAATCATCAGCTGGCCCATGTGATGGATTATGCCCACAGTGTGGCTAATGAAGGCCATAAAACAGCTTCCTGTCTACTTAAAAAAAAGAGCACTGTTCATATTGGATAGAAATGTGATGAAGGACCTTGCCATAAATCCTGCTCCAATGGAGAACGATACAGTGGTGGTAGCCTAGTGGGTAACACACTCACCTATGAACCAGAAGACCACAGGTTCAAACCCCACTTACTACCCTGAGCAGGACACTTAACCAAGAGTGTCTCCAGGGGGACTGTCCCTGTAACTACTGATTTATACACATCACTGCTCGTGCATAATTCAGACCAACAAAAAGAGATGTTAAACAGCAGCAGGTTAAATCCTCAGCCATGTTCGCTCAATAATGCTCTCAAGTTGTAAAGAGCAAAAAGGTTTTCGGGAGGAGGACAATATTTTCCACATCAGACAAAACAAATAAAAGACCTGGAAACAAGTAAATCCAGGAAGGCCCACAAAAGGCCATTTAACTCCGGCCTGTTTTACTACTGGCTGTCACCCCCAAGGGTGTACAATTTACAACTGAAATATTTCTACTGCTTGTTCTTCCCTGTCTTGCCGTAATTGTGCTCAGCTTTATTGTGGACTTAGGGTCGCAGGCGTCGGGGCTGTGGCATTGATTTTGTTGCCAAGAGACACCTCAGGCAAGAGAAATATGTACAGGATTAAATAGGACAATAAATCACAAGCTATGAGCGTCTTTTCACTCTGCAGAGCAACATGAGAACACGAGGTCGTTCCCAAAAAAGCCCCCCAGGCCCCAACAAACTGCATTTTGCTTAATGCAGCATCAACCCCTCACTGTCCGGTCACCACAAATGGCCACTGAGAGCCACTCTCCATCATTTGCACACCCGTCTGTACAGAGTGGTGTAAGAGGAGTAGTGAATTACTGGGCCAAGAGCCCTCCTCCAAGAGAAGAACTTCAATTACCTCAATGCAGAGTAAATAAGAGGCGAAACGCGAGTCAAGTATTATCATCGACACAAAAAATGACTGCAGAGTCTTCGCCTCACTGAGTACAAATAACCCCCAGTGCTCAGTAGAATATCTCTGTACTCATATCCCAATATGTGAATTTCAAATGTTCTGTGGTATTTAAAGCTTCACTAGAGTACTACACCAATGGCTAAAAAAAGATATACTAATTTTAGTTAACCCCAATCAGCCAAATACCTGAATGCAAAGCAAAGGAGCTTTTATTCATTGGAAGTAAAGTGTGATGATGCACTAATTTATATATATATCAACACTAAACCACGTTTATTTCTTATATAGCTCAAAATCACCTACAGTATGTCTCAATGGGCTTTGACAGGCCCTACAGTTGACACCCCCCACACTTAAAGTTTAAAAGTGAAGTGATTGTCACATGTGATACACAGCAGCACAGCACACGGTGCACACAGTGAAATTTGTCCTCTGCATTTAACCCATCACCCTGAGTGAGCAGTGGGCAGCCATGACAGGCGCCCGGGCAGCAGTGTGTGGGGACGGTGCTTTGCTCAGTGGCACCTCAGTGGCACCTCAGTGGCACCTTGGCGGATCGGGATTCGAACTGGCAACCTTCTGATCACGGGGGCGCTTCCGTAACCGCTAGGCCACCACTGCCCACACTTGACCCTTCTGCTCACAAGATAAAAAACTCCACACAAAAAAAAAACTCTAGGAGAGAGAAAAAAGAAAGGAAGAAACCGTGGGAACGAGTGATAAAGAGAGGGACACCCTTTCCAGGGTAGAGCGAGCCTGCAAATGGTGTCCGTGCAGGGTTTGTGTTTGCCACACTGCCACACTGCACTTTCATGGCCAATGAAAGTAAAGCTGAGGCAATTTACAATAATTGCATATAGACCAACATACAGCATTCACTATAGATTTTGTAATGAGTAAAAGTCAAAATGCAAAATACATAACATAGCTTTATTGCAAAGCTATTGCTAAGAGGAAGTTGGGTGCACGTTCCCGCTGACTGACCTCTCCACCACGGACTCAAAGTTTGTGTCACTGAGGAAAAGGGACAACAAGTGCGATCTCAGACACGCCCTCAACCGTTCATTTAATTTATGTTCTTTTACCACCGTATTAGCACAGCGGGGCCCGAGCATCGGCCCCGGCTTGTTGTTACAGCATTATTACCCCGCAGATTCTTTTTCAATTAGACTCATATGGAGGGGGGCACCGGAGGCTGGTTTTATACGTGGCCAGTCCCCGCGCTGTTAAATCACACACATTCCCATTCCGGAGTGGCCTTATTGCTTCACAGGACATAAAGGCAGAGTGTTTCGGTGTTGAATCTGATGATGCCATGGCAACTGGCTCCGAGGAGATTATAGCTGGTGAACGTGGGCAACAGATGCAAGTCTAATGTGTTCCATTAAGCACCCTGGTGGAGGCACCAAGGAAATGATGGCAGGCTGGTGGTGAGACTTGCCAGGTTATCATGGTGAGCTAAGCAACATGTTTAATGAGCGTTCAGTGAGATGCCTGAGGGTGGAGCCCATAATGACACCAGACAAGACACTGACACCAGAACCAGTAAAACTGCTGATGGACGAGTGAAAAACACCAGATTACACAGCAAAGCACACAAAAAAAATCCTGGAAGGTTACTGTGCAAAACGCAACACAGTCTTAAATTGAGAGCAGACTCCTGTACAACACGCATAAAACTAATGTGTCAAAAGGTCCAAAGACGTGTCAATTTTTAAAACTCCTGTTTTGCAAAAGGCTATTGCCATGTCCTGTGGAACTTCTCTCATATTTTTCTGTTGGGGAGTTATGCTATAGTGTGACCACGCCATAAGCATTCACTCCTGATACATGAACCAAGGGAACTTACTTACTGGGGCAGTGGTGGCCTGGTGGTTAAGGAAGTAGACTCGTAACCGAAAGGCTGTGGGTTCAAATGCCGAACTGCCTAGGTGACAAGGGACATTTTTACTATGGACAGGGGGGGATAATGACCTGTTTGGTCATTTACATTTACAGTATTTATCAGACGCCCTTATCCAGAGTGACTTACAATCAGTAGTTACAGGGACAGTCTCCCCCTGCAGCAGGGACACGATGGTAGTAAGTCGGGTTTGAACCTGGGTCTTTTGTTTCACAAACGAGCGTGTTAACAACTAGGCTACTACCACCCTAGAGTGATGGTCTCAGCCATATATGTTTTGTGGCATTGTTTTGGTCATTCTGGCTTTTTTGGTGTCATGTCCCCTTTTTGATTTCTTTTAATAAAAGTTTTTCACCTGCGCTTGTGTCCTCATCATTGTGAAAACTAGACAGAAAGTGTGCCGCATGAACTTGATGTGCACATGATGCAGTGGTCTTGTGGGATTTTTTAAAAATATTTTTCAGCCTTTTCAGAATGTGGGTCATCGTGAGTCCTCTGCACAGAACCCTCTCTGTGGATCACGCTTAAACAAATACACTCGGAGCCCGTGATCACACTCTTAGCCACACGCACACATCTCGGGCCTCACAGCCACAGATCCCTCTGTTTCTCTACGCTGCACATCAAAGCGGGTTGGGGACTGAGGGGCGTGACGACTGGAAGGACGAGTGCAGCGGGCGAAGAGAGATTAGGTTAATCCATAACTTTCGAGATCACACACATATATTTTCAAAGAGAATGGAGTCAGGAGGTCATAATTCTATCTTTGTGTGTCTTGCAGACATCCATCCCACTTAATAATAATCCATCCCACTTAATAATTATGTAATAATAAAGATGAGCTGGTGCAGAGTTCATCTTTGGTGTAACGCCGCATCGAGTAACCGAGATACAAGTGCATGACATGGGTGGAAACAAAAAAAAACGATACGTGGGCTGTAACCATTCAAAACCAAAGTAACACAAGCACTTCCCCCAACACATATGTTCATTTTTTTCACATGTCCGGCTGTTCGTTTGTGCTAAAAAAATAAATGCCTCACTGAACCCAGTCTCGCTGCGAGAACAGACCTCTACAAAATTGGACAGCTCAGCGCTGGTGTCCTATCTCCAGCCCTGCTGCTGCTCTCCCTTTGATAAGGCTGGAGGAGCTATCAGGGGCCTGTGTGTCAGGCCACTCTGACAAGGTGTCAGGGACTAGTGGAACAGATCGTCTCCTAAGTGCTCCAGAGCCCAAGATGCCGGCACCCGTGCGCATTCGCGGTCAGCCCGGCACGGGCAGATCTGCAAATCTGGTGATAAGCCGCATCTCATTGGCTTTCCGGACATGGAGGAGTTACAGGAGGAAGCCGGGAGTCCCAGGCAGCTCCACGGTGTAGCAGCGGGAGCAGAAGCTCCATTAGACTAAGCGAGGAGAATTAAGATCGCTGTATTTTACATGAACCGATGAAAAATACATCCTGGGCATTAATTATGAAACACGGAGGGGACTCACTTACGCCCCCAGTCATCAGATCTCATCGAGGATAATTGTGTGTGACGGCCTCCGTTTGAGGGGATACACGCTTGTGGGAAAACTCATTCACGCCACCTCCCATTAACCTTTATCTTACGATGAGAGCAGAAGAACCCAGGAACATTCTGACCAGGATTCACACATCACCTATAATAAAGGTCCTATGAACTACAACTTCCTAAATTGTAAAGATATATATGAAGAGAAGACGTACAGAACAGCCTGGTATGGACATGCCTTCCCTATAAACACAAAACGGGAATTTTTCCTGCTTTTGTTGAAAAGAAATGAATGCAAATAGCAACAGTGTGTAGCCATAGACACAGCACGTGTTCTTCATCCCACAGTCTTCAGATTCAGACAGAGGTCTGCCCGGTTCCCATGGAAATAATATCGGCCCACATGTTTACCATTTGATCTGTCAGCTCAGGTAACAAAAGAACGAGAACATCTTCTGCTTTATTAAGAGAGAGGATTATTATCACTCGTGTTCTTTCATAACCACATTAGGCCATGATTCCACTCTTATAAATGTCTCCCTCCAGCAGTCGCCCATAAGTCAGTTCATAAGTGCCGGCAAATTTAATTTCATCAAAGCAAATAAAGTATCGGCCGCCAGCCACAGCTAATGGCTGTGATCGCCCGTTTTCATATGTCTTGGCTAATGATGTGAGGGCGGTAGAGAGGTCAATAAATGACAAAACAATGGCGAGTCCGCAGGGGAAGCTCATTTACAGCCCCAACACCATCTGAAGTTCAGGGCTTCACTTCTGGTGGCTTCTAATGTGCCGGCAGGCTTGACAAATGTGGAGTTGTGCAGCTCGTTACGGGAGCAGAATCCACAGCAACTGAGGAGACTTGCTGCATCTGGCAACACACCACGGAGAAAACGCATGTATGGTGGTGACGCCCAGAGCTGGAGGGTGAAGTTTGGGCCATAATCCTGCCACTACAGAACCTGTCCCACTAATCTTTTATAGGGGACCACAAACATCACACACCCAGACTATAATGTAGAACTATTACAATTACTAACTTAGAACTATTTAGTGTCAAATTCATATATTGTTTCTTGGAAGAACAACAAATCATCTTAATAAAACAAGTAAACGTGAGAACCTGAGAAGAACGTGAGAAGAAAAAAAAAGCCCTCATGTAGAGACATGCTACACTCTGTACTCTTCCTTCTGTCAGGATCCGGTCTGGCAGGGGCTACTCCGGATGGGGAGTTCGGACCCCGAACGTGTTCCTCCTGTGCTATTATGTTTCCTGATTGTGTTCACCTGTGTCTGATTGTATAAAGCTGCCCTGTTTGTGTCTGTTCGCTGTCGGTCTGGTGATGTCTCCCCTGTTCTGTTCACCATGTATTAAACCCATGTTTGATGGCGCGTCCTTCTTCCTTGCCACGTCTAGCCATCGTTCCAGATCTCTCTTGCCATGTCAAACCAGCGTGACACCTTTACTTACAATGTGATTTGTTCATCATTTATTATTCCAACTCAGATCATTTCTGTGGTTAATTAAATTCTTCTACTACTGAACACCGTCTGCACGCTGCTCAGCTAACATCAGTTTATCACTATTAACATGCGTTATGCTAATATCTGCTGGTTTGAACAATGAAGTGGTCATCAGTTCATCATTTTACACCAGTTACATCACACGGTTACATCTCCTGGCATCTTTTAATAGAAACAAAAACAACAAACCAACGAATGTGGAATTATTAAATAAATGGGAACACTATAATCATAATTAGTCCTTAATTATTAATTACTAACAACAGGCATAAATTGGCTTAAGGACAATGTGACTGTTAATAGAAACATTCTGTTCCCCCAAGATTGTGATTAATGTTCTTTCAATTATTATTTTGAAACGAGTGTTAAACAGGATTAAATAAGAACTGATTCTGCAGTATTTTGCCATGTGACCTTGTGAAGGAGACTAATTGGATTTTTCTCAGCTAAGACTCACATTACCCCACAGCCTCAGCCAATTAAAACATTCTGGAACATTTTTGTCAAGTGAAAAGTGAAATGAATGAGATCTTCAGATGCTGATCTCATCATCTGTCTGTGGGAACGCTGCTGCGCTGACAGCTGCCCTGAGAGAAGGTTGTCCAACAAAGGCCACAATCCTGCCAAGTGTGTCCAAGACAATTCTCCAGGGCATCTGCAGGCCACGGGTGAAAAATAGAAGTAAGTCGTGTGATGCCTTCAGACAGCTTGACAGCATCCCAGCAGCCATCAGTCTGGACAGGATGTCCAAGGGACAGCACCATTTTACTAAACCCAGCATTCTAATCACCTTTCAACTCGGTTCTCTCCTCTCTTTCCCCATCCTGAAATGAAAATCAGTACCACTGACGCTGGGCAGGTCGTGTGAAAAACCATAAAAACGTGCAAAATCCGATCCTCCATCCAGGAAAAGAGCGCTGTTAAATAAACACACCACAGAAGGTTCAGGATCATCCCAAGACGAGGATCAATCTCCAGCAAAAGAGTTTGCAGGGAGGCAATTAATGAGAACAAAGTGTGAAACGTCCCGTGTGTGTCGCTGAGATCGGATGTGCGTATTGAACCGCTGTCAGAATTTATTCGGTCCCACTGAAGAAGAAACCTTGCACAACTGCAGAGTTAGACTAGCTGAATATGATGAATAAAAGAAACGAGAATATAAATGTATAAAATGCTCAGATGACCCGTGAGCAGACTGTGTAACGCGTGACTCAGTAAATAGAAATGTTCTGAGGATTGTGGAGCTGCACGTCTCTCATTAAAGTCGAGCTTCTGACTCATTACTGTTAATAGCGGCTTCAACCCACTGCTGACTGCATCACCCCGGCGATGGAAACAATGGCTGACGTGGCTCCGCACTCTTTATTCATCACTAATATCAGGCCGAGGAACGTTAATGCCGCTCGCAGCCCCGCTCTTGTTTTGGGCTCTGAAGTGAAAATGGCAGCGAGAGGCTCATCCGTCACTAATAACTCCACAGTCGTCAGGACGCTGACACGCGGCGGGCGTGTGTATCACCGTCGGCTGCTCACACACTCATTACGTTTTAATAAACAACAGACCGCGGCCCTCTGCACCTGCTTTCTTCTTCCTTTATCATCTTTATTAAATTAGGCACCAGACGTGAGAACACTGCAGATTCAACGTCTTTCTTCATTCATCGGGCCTTTTCTTTGCTTTGCATTCCCAGTGCTTGCAGAGAGGTTGTGTGATTTATAGTTCCTGTTATATAGCCGCCATTTATTATCAGACATGCTAATAAAACCCGCGTTACTTGATTTCCATGTTTATATTACAGCCACGTCTCTCTCGTTTCTTTAATAACTTTACCGACCTGAATAGTTGCCCGCATAGTGCATTTATGTATTTATATGGACGATCTGGTTGGCGGGACGAGGCTCAGGCTCGGGTCGATGAACAAGGGCATTTGGCAGCAGCTGAAGGAAATGGAATAAGCCTCACAGGGAGGGGGACAACGAATTAAGACCTTAAGTCGAGGTTCCTTTTGATTTCTGCAGCTTAAAAAAATCAAAGCTTGTTAGTACGTGCTCCTGCCCTTAGTGTTCTCTAACAGGAGTAGCAGTGCAGAGCTTTTATTTATTGCCTCCAAACACTCATGCAGCTCCTGCTCAACCAATAACCTTCTACAGTCAGACCTTCTACAGTCAGAATCAACTTTTTATTAAAAGATTCAAATGAGGATTACTGTATACACGTTATACAGTGCTGTTTCACACTGACCCCCCACGGTGCAACTGTGAAAGAAATACACATTCACCTATAAATATCTATACAGACTATACAAACTATAAATGCGGTTCTGACAGACAGGGTCTTGTGCCTGATGGAGACCCCAGACACTCCCATATCCACCTATCAGACCCTGGTGGTTTAAATGAAGGAGTGCAGCTGGTCTCCTGTGGATCCAACAGCTGATGTCACAGGGCGACACAAACAGATGCAACTGTCACTGCTGAGGCATCAGTTTGAGTGACAGGACACTGGACCCTGAGGAAGAAGTGGGTGCAGGTCACACACACACACACACACACACACACACACACACAGCCCAACACTCCATCCCAGCAGACCCCTGGACATGCCACAGAGGGACAGATAGAGAGAATCTCCACACTTCCTGTCTGTCTGGATGATGCCAAGACAACAGCTGCCAGAAGTGTCTGTTGGTGTGAGGTCTCAATCATCTCAAATCACCATGAAACAGACTGTCTACCACATTCAGTTCCCCTCTCATCACGAGATTTTATTGATCTGCTCCCCAGAACTGTGTTCCTGATGACATCATGGCATTATTTCCAACCCGTAAAAAAGTTGTTTAGAGCGACCACAGCTCCATCAACTAGCGGCCAAATGTAAGCTGTAGATCAGACTTTCAATTTCAGATCTTCTTCAGCGCCGGTAATGAGCTCTCAGAACTCTGCATCAGTGTCAGAAGAAGAGACGTGAAGCGACTTGCACCTTCCTCTAGCGACTCAGGAGGGGAGCGAAACACACACAAAAACACACAAAAATAGTTTATACAGAGGAATTGAGAGATGGGGGACAGCCGCTCTTATATTATTCAGTAGCTGTTATTAACTAGGACACTAGGAAAAAATACGGGAATAGGTGACCTGCGTCGGTCATCGTGGGTCAATCTTTAAAATACAAATAGTCCAAATGAACATTTTGTGTATTCATTTAATGATGTCTATGTGGATACCATGGGGAGAAGCACCACACATGACCAGAGTAACTCTGGTAATATCACGGTGCTTTCAGAGTGCTGTCTTTAACATTTGTACTCGATGTGATGCGCTGTAAAATCTACACCCGTCAGCACCGCGGTTTCCACTCGACTGACAGTTTCTGTTTCATCAACCAGTCGCCGTCAAGGAGAAAACTGATTAAGGGCGAATGTGTCTGTCTGTAATCAGATCTACTGCGTCCTCAACGCCTGTCTGATCAGATTTGTCACACACGATTACTCGGTACAAGGTGAACTTGTTAATCAATAAAACTGAAACGTAAGAGTCACCCCTTTTTAATGCGTCCACCCAGGAATGTGTTCATTTATAGGTTTTATTCATAAAGGAATAAAGGGGAAGTCAGGGAAGCTTCCTCATTGGATAAAGGTTAAATGGAAGATGAGCAGGACTGATACGCACACTGTAGATTGGAGGGGATGATGGTCTCATGGACATGCCAGTATTTTGTATTGTTGAGAGAAGGGTTTCCTGAAACTGAATCTGTTCTGCCTTTTTTTGGATCTCTAAAAATCACAAGTGCATCTGTTTCTTTTGCAACAGATTGATGGGAGAAATAAGGTTTGCGGTTCTGTGTTGTGCAGTCAATTTATTTTAAATCCAGCAATAAATGGTGACACATGGATCATACATTTTTACAAATGAAGAGCGGTACCGAAATGTTTAAAGACGTTTTGTCTTTAAACATGACATCTGTGCCTGATCTGTGTGTGCATTTGCATGTTTTACAACGTCAGTCTATATAACTAATGTGTAAATGTTTTTAAGCCCCTGCCCTTCCTGTGAACCTTTTTCCGCAGTCAAAGGGCTCAAACAGGCAAGAAACTTAACCCTGAGTTGCTCCAGGGGACTGTGACTGTAGCTACTGCTCTGGATAAGGGCACAGCCTAAATGCCAAAGAATGGTTTAGCTGATTACATAATACACATAAATTATACATATATTATGTATGTTTCTAATGCTTTTAAAAACTGAAGCATAGATTTATGTACATATATTCAACTGTGTTACATTATCACATAAAATGTCTCATGACAGTTATTCAGTTAAATATCATATGGTTGTGTATGCAGGTATGCTTGTATATGTTTTATTATGTATTAAAATGCTATTCCCACCTTCTCATTCAATGTTTTTTCTTTATTTTCATGACCATTTACGTTGGTAGATTCTCACTGAAGGCATCAAAACTATGAATGAACACATGTGGAGTTATGTACCACAGTCACCGGACCTGAACCCAGTCAAGATGGTTTGGGGTGAGCTGGACCGCAGAGTGAAGGCAAAGGGGCCAACAAGTGCTAAACACCTCTGGGAACTCCTTCAAGACTGTTGGAAAAGCATTTCAGGTGACGACCTCTTGAAGCTCATCGAGAGAATGCCAAGAGTGTACAAAGCAGTAATCAGAGCAAAGAAACTAGAATATAAAACATGTTTTCAGTTACATAACTCCACATTGAATGAGAAGGTGTGTCCAAACCTTTGGCCTGTACTGTATGTTTAACTTAAACATTTCTAAAGCAGAGCTGTAAGCGATGCGAAGCTGCATTGATAACAACCGCAACACTCTGCATCCCTAATTTTAAAAAAATGCAGAAATTCTTTAAAGCTCCAGTGATAGTCCCCCGTATAAAAGACTTATATCTGATTTGCAGCAGAGTAAATCTCCCAGGGTCATCTCTTGGCTGGAGGGGTTAATCCCAGCAGTGCTGGGGATCTGCAGTGGACTCCTGGTTCCCACTGATCACAACAGCACTGATCCCTGTGGTAATTACTGCTCAGAACATGGCTGCACTGAACTTCCCGTCATTATGCATGTGGTGTAGCCTCTTTACATTTAATCAAATTAAAACCATGCAACATGAATCCAGAAGCTCACGTGGCTCCTACGGAAACAATTTTTTTCCTACTTCTACTTCTTCAGCGTTTCCTGTTTTTAATCAAATTCTTAGTTTTTCATTTCCTCTCAACATCTGCTCCGTAAATGAACACATCATTTCTGTTTATCGGTCCTGGGGAAAATGCATCAGCGCAGCGAGCCTCCCCTTGACAGCCGCTCGTGGCATTTCAGCAGTAGGCAGACTTTTGGGGAAATGATGAGGGTGGACTCCTGAAAAGGCCAGCCTGCCCCACCAATTCTCATTCTGTTCAACCTCCCCAACCCCCCCTACTTCATCAATCCTGCGCAGATTCTATTTAACCTTTACTAAATCTGAATGGGTGCAGAGGGGGTGGCTGGGCGAACTTCTCATTTTGAGTTTGAATTATTGACGGCCTGAATCTTTAATGCGTGCCACCCGAGCAGGCTGACATTTAGAGCGCTCCTCTCCTGCCTGGCCTGCGTGTGCGGATGCCGTCGGCTGTGTTTTTGGGTAATGGACAGGTGGAGGGCCCAGCAGAGGGCCGTGCGGCTCCGTCGGTGCAGCCAGAGTGGCAGGAGGGACAAACAATGCCTCATTAGTGCCAACAACAGGATGCCAAGACACTACACACACCCCGCTATTCTCGCTCCCTCACACACACTTTACATAACTGTAAAACAAATCCGGTCGTCCGTGTGGTGCAGCACTCCAGTGTGGGAGGTTCCTGCTGACATTGTGACCCACTGATTCATCAGCTCATGTCTGCAGCGGCCAGATGCATGATGGGCCAGATGGATGTTCAGAAAACATCTGCAGATGAGGCTGAGAAGTGGAACAAGTGGGTGCTGGGTCCTTCGTTAGATTCAGGGCAGCTTCCGTTGGCCTTTTAACAGGGGCGAGATGTGTCGATCAGGCCTTTCAGAAGGGACTGTGCTGATGTCTGCTTCTCCCATTCATGAGTTTAAATCTCCACGGTGACACCGGCAGATCCCGCCCACACGGATCTCCATGCTGTGCAACTACAGACGTATTAAATTGGACAGGGCAGTGGAGGGGGGGTCGGCAGCGTGAGGTAATTGGGAGTTTGTAAAGAAACAGAAAGTCATTATCGGTGCCGCAGGGCTCTGTTCCGATGAAAGCCTCTCCTGTTAACCCCTGAGCTACTGCTCTCTGGTGGAAAATCAGTCACTACCGCCCACGTAACGAGAGAAGGAGAAGAGAAGAAGGACAGAGAGCAGAAAAATTCTGACCAGGGCCACATTAGGGCCCCACCAAGACAACATCATGTTGGAGATACTCACACACTTCATTAGCTAACCACTTACCTCCCCCAAAAAAGGATTTAACCTATGATTGTTTTCATCATTACACAGAGAATTTCATTACTGAATGAAATGACATCCTGAAATAAGGAGACATCCTCTCAAGAAGCCCATCCCACTTTTGAAACGTCTCTGTTAATAAGCAGTTAAGAGCTGAAATGTCTCGCCCATTTTTCTGCAAAGTGATTGTTGCCTATTGACATCAGTTGTCATTTCAGGCTGACATGAACATTATTGTGTAGACAAGAGATAAGAAGTGACATGCGGGAGAATAATAATATCTTAGAGCCTCACAATCATGCCTGTTTATCTAATTACTCCTCATTTACTCCATGCTCTGATTACTCATGTTACTTACTTATGTCTATATTGTATTTTTAAAAAAAAGCTCATCTGGGAACATGGGCACCTTACCTTGGTACCGGAGCTGGAAATGGCCAGGTTTGGGTCGGCTGCTGTGAAAACGAATTCCGATCTGGTTACTCCAGCTGCGGACCACCAGCCCCTTCATCAAGATGGACTCATTGGCAAGCACTGAGGGCTCTCGGCCACCAAGGTCCTCAAACGTCACCGTGTCCCCTTGGGCCAGACTCACATTCATGACCTAAGAGGAGGCACAAAGAGGAATTTGGATGCAAAACCATTACTTTAAAAGTTTAAATATGCATTTAATTTATGAAATTGGAAATCTTACAGTCTGTTGAAGAAGAAGATAAATTTGCACAATTGACTGTAAAAACATGAAGCCACTAAAGCTTTGAGGCGATTTCAGATTTTTCTTTGATTTTCTAATCTAAACTGTTGATGCTGGATGCTTTTTTAGGCATTTTTGGGCACAGATGCAAAAAAAAAAACCTGAATACCATTACTATATACAAATCTGGGCCCAGCTACAGTGCTTTCTATTTGAGTGATCTCAAATCATGTAGATTCATGGTTTCATTTGACATCTAAAAGGTGGGGGAAAAGCAAAGTAAACCTCTACATAAATATGGATATGAATGAAAATAACCAAGATAAATGTTTAAATGTTTCTGAATATAAATATTTCTGATTGCTGTAATGTATACTTTAACTTTCTCAAGATAATTATTGGATATATAATATATGTACATTATTTGGGTCTATTACAAAAAGCTAGTTATCCTTGTGTTGACTTTTTTGCCCCCTTATTCACATTATTTCACTATTATTCTACTCTTATACTGATAAGCTGGGGCAGGTAGACCAAGGATTACAAAATGGTGCTGAAATATTTGCGATTTTTCTGTAGATCTGAAGGCAAAGGAGCCAAAGTGTTTTTAACCGATGTTATTCGCACCAGGTTGTTCACAAATGCACATTACAACTTAACACACATTTGGCCATTGTTTTGTCCTTCAAACTCAATCTCTTTTCAGTCTGAGTTTCGTACAACGAGGACGTTTAAAAGACAGCCGCCTGCAGGAGGATCCAGCATCTCCTGCCCACTCCACAGCCACCTTTCTCTGGGCAGAGGCGCCATGTTGATTTATTTTTTTCCTCCCCTGGCTGCGCACTGATTGCAGTGGAGGACAGGCCTGTCACATCAGCCCACCTG
The DNA here is from genome assembly GCF_900700375.1 of Denticeps clupeoides. Classification (NCBI taxonomy): domain Eukaryota; kingdom Metazoa; phylum Chordata; class Actinopteri; order Clupeiformes; family Denticipitidae; genus Denticeps; species Denticeps clupeoides. The sequence goes on along the minus strand of NC_041719.1, from coordinate 4,802,995 downwards.
TCTCAGGACGTCTGTTTACACTCAGCGGTGGCGGTGGCTCTTATCAGCCGTCACAAGATCACATCACTGCTCCTCCTCCTGCGGATCACAGCACCAGCAGCGCTGCATTCAGCCGGCTCACCTCTTCACACATGCTGTGTGGAGAAACATTCAGGCATGGCAGCTTATTTAGAGTAAAGACTGGCTGATGGATCTGAGTCACCATCAGAGGACAAGAAGTTGGATGCTGTAGCCATGGGAGACAGATGAGGCGGAAAATCTTCAGCAAGAAGATTTTACATGGATTTTACAGACGGAATGTCTTTAATTCTCTTGGGGTGACAGAGACCTTCAACAGGTTGATCTCCAAGATGGAGAGTAGCGTCCCTGAGACGTGACCTCCATCCTCAGAGATAATGAAAGGGCTTCCAATCAGACCTTGGCAAATTAAAATGAGTAGAGGTGCTCCCCAGATCAGAGAAGGATAAGAGACCAGTTCAATAACGTCTGTCTGCTGCCGCTCTGACTGAAAAGATCTTCAGACACATTTAAATATCATCTGGAAACTATAAATCTGAGCTGATACAAAAACGCTTCCTGCGTGCTTTTTATATAACAGGACAGGCAACAAAGCAACCAAGAAAATATCCACTTTTGTCAGAATGAGGACCCAATAAAACACTGCAGACTAACGGGTGAACTAAACTACCCAGAATTCTTTTCATGCAGTTGAGGAGAAAGCATGAAAATCAACAATAAAGCTTCTGAAGCGCATCGTTGAACTTCATCTAAATTCAGTTTTACATCTATGATCTGCAGGGGGTCTGATTTAAATTTAGAAAATGATTGACAAACTGTTAATAAACTGCATATGCATGCTTAATAAATATTACAGACAGACAGACGGCATGGGATAGTAACCACTGATATCATGAATTGGAACTGAGGGACTGAGATTTTTTTTTATACTATACTTTATTTATTTGTTTATTATTATTTTTTATTTTATTTTATTTTTTGCTATTTTATATGAGCAGGCAGAGGAGAGAGTACACAAAAACAAAATTCACTTTTTGTTTTATAATTCAGTGATGATTCTGTACATGTTTATCAACCATGGACATTTGTGAACAGACATACATTGGAGTGGACTGTGTTCAAAAACACCAAACACTCCATTTTCAAACACTTCTTGGGGGGAAGGGGAGTGACACATTCCAATCGGTCCACCATTTACAAATGAATGGGAGCCATTTGTCGGTGATTGAGTTGTTAGTTCCCAACCAAGGGGCCATTTGGCCTACCTCTGCTAGAGCTAAGGGGTCAGAAAAACATGGGACTTCTAGTGTTAACATGCAGAAGAAAATATTGTCTACTGTATATGCAGTAAAAAAAACCCACACCCAAACGCATACACATCACCCCACTCAGAGCCAAAACAGCGTTTCATAACCCCAGAGAGATCTCCACCTGCCACCTGGACTCTATTCTGCTGTGGAGCTATGAAGTCAGGAGGTCTTCCATCCACAGTTGCTCACCTGCAGATTTTCACGACATGAATGAACGTGATTTCCTGATATGAGACCCAACGCCAGCGAGCGTTTGTATCACTGCTATAAAACAAAGTGCTTTACAAACCTAATCACATTACGCTAAAAGGCTTCTGATAATAAAAAGCTTCCAGCACATTCCCATAATCCAATTATTGCTGGTGTAAGTCCCAAACGCCTGCTACCGGCCGTATGTAATCTCTTGCATAAACAGGCCTGTCATACACCTTGTTACTGCTACATTTATGTGGTGAAATTAATGCACTTAGGGTCACTGACAACGCAGCGCTCTGGTCTCCATGTTTTCCGCAGCATGCTAATGGGATTAGAACAAAAGGCAACAGCACCTGCACTTTCACAGTTTAAAGCATCGCTCACGAAAAAAAAAATGAAACTAGTACAATGCGCAGGGAATTTTAGGAATGAGCTTGCTTCCTGAAGAGCACAGAGACCCAAAGACAGCTGAAGCATTCGATCCATTTTGATGCAGCCTGAGCAGAACAATCAAACTCTCACAAAGCCACTATAACACCCATCCATATGATGGAGGCACCATCAACCAGAGGAGCTAAATTGGACTTTCCTTCTTCTGACCTGAAGCTCAAAAACAAGACAGATGCTATATGAACATAAAACACAAAATCAATCTGTTCATACAGTTGTACTGGCTTATATAGTTTCTGCATAGTGAGAGTGCAGCAGTCCGATCTGACATGCAGAGGGATGACAAACCCGGACAGCTCTGACAGGAATCATTTGATGATGGTCATGAAGGTCAGCGGAGACTCCGCCATGGTGAGAGCAGAGGGAGCGGATGTCAGGATTCCCATTCCTCTCGTTCGGGTTCTTTTTTTAATAGTATGGCAATTGTGAAGCTTTCTGACTGATGTGAACATTGTGTGTGTGTGTGTGTGTGTGTGTGGTTCATTAGTATAACTTTTGGAAGAACGCTGAGAGGAATTTGAAACATCGGCAGCAGAACATTGTTGTGATTACAGATTGTAGAAATTCACTGTGTTTATTTGTCAGCGTGTCCAAATGTCCATTTGTCAGCGTGTCCATGTCTATTTGTAAAAAAAAAAACAATTTAATTAAAATACTGAATGAGTTTGGGCAGGGTGGAGGAGGGTCATATAATAATGAAGAAAAAGAGGCATGAAGTCGTTTCTAAGACATGCAATTGGTCACTTGTCAGACATCTGCCGAAGAAAATGAAATGTCAAAAGAAAGATGAGTAAATGCAAACAATAAAAATAGGCACAATGAAATATTTGCAAAATACATCATATCAGTGACCAGACCAGCGCGAACCAATGGAGGCATCTGGATAAATTTAGTGGGAAAAACTTGAATTTCCATATGTTCCATACATATTGGTACAAAATGACTAATATTGCTAAACAGGGATGTGGCATTAAGTTTGTAAGATGGAAAATTCCAGGTCCATGGCATTTTGTGCTTCTGTCTTTGGTGAAGAACCCCCGCTTGTATCTTTATCAAACTGCAAACCTCCCCCAAGCAAGAGGTGTCAGAAGCCAGCGAATGGCTTGAGGTGCCGTGATGGGAAAGTCTTGCCAGGGGTGGATGACCACTGTCAAGGTGGAGACATCAAAGGCCAACCTGATTGGTCTGTGGCAGCTTTTCTGGTAGTCAAATGCAGAGTACAAAAGAGCTTTCTCTTTTGGGCTTCGGTCTCATCTCTTCCTCCTCCATCGGGGGGCTCGGGGGGGGGCCTCCATCGGTCCGTCTGGTTCTCCCCCAGCTTCTGGCCCTTTCTCTCTTTCCCCCTGTTTCTTAGGCTGCTTCTCTGGCCCTTTCTCTCTCCCTCTATCCCTTTCTCTTTTCTTTATTTCCTGTACCAATTTTGTATACAGTATTTACATGTAACAATAACCTACCTGTGTTAATCAATTAGAAACTGTTCATTCCTGTAACCTCAGTTGTGCCACGCCTCTTTATGTCTGGGTAGCATCAATTGAGTTTAAATACAGTGCTCTTTTTATGTCTTTCTTCTTTTCTGTGTTTATTACATTTGCGTTTACATGCTCAGGTCAATCGGAGTGTGTCGCATGAGTGGAAATGTCCAGGACAGAAACATGGGTGAGAATGCAGGGGCAGGAATGAATCTTATTCAGTCTCCGCACACACACCGTGTTCATGTCAGAGCTCTGGGGGCAGAACAACGGTTAATTAATCCAGAGATGCACGCTGTGTCACATTAAGAGAGAATTAGCACACGGACCCTGAGGCCAAGACCAAGTGACAAAAGGTGACACCTCCCCCCGTCACTGAGAGCAGAACCGTGCCGCTCCCACCCTCCATCGCTGCACACTGTGATTTCAGAGCTTAAACTCTGCACGTGGAGGCATTACGGACGTTCATGTGAATCACCGCCTCCAACTGTAACACAAACAGAGAGATGGAAAGTGAAGGATGTCGATAACGAGAGTCGATTTCGGGCGAAAAGAAAGCGGGTTTGAGTTCTTCTTCGCCCAGACTGAGAGAACAACTCCAATCACCATTGGATCTGCGGCTAATGTGAATGTGCGATCGGAAACTCACACCGGCAATGCAACTGGACTAAAGACGGGGAGAACAAAAGAAAAGTATTGACCAAGCAGCTGGGAAACGTACACTGTGGTAGAACAGAGCAGAGCGCTGCGCTCAGCGTGGGACTGATCATACAGCGTCAGTCTGCAGGTACAACAGTGAAGAGGAGAGCTGAGTAAACATTTTACACAATTGTTTCTGAGATCCTTTGTAACATGAGTGTTAATGTGATTGTTTTGATGACTGGCAATGCATACCTGCGCACAAAATAATGGCTTCTGGGACAATTGTCATGAACTGACTCGTGTGTGCTTTGTTCATTGTTATCCTGATTGTGTGCAGCTGTTGTGAGTGTATAAATGTCGCCCCTTGTGTCGCTTCCCAGTCGGGTCCTTGTCTGTAAGTCTTGATCCATGCTTGTACGAACCCCCCTGTTCGTGGAGCCGCAGCTGGATGTCATAGCGTTGTTCGCCGAGCGCCCGAGGATGCCTGCACCATGTCACGTTGCTTGTGGTGGGTGACGGTAAGGAAAAGCGGCTTGTCCTGGCGGGGTCTTTGAACCAGGAAAAAAACGAGCAGGCCGTGGCAGTGCCAAAGGGTTTCGGCTGGAAGACTGCGAGGGACCCGCCACCACTGGCCCACGACGGACCCTGGTACCTAAGGAGTCGCGCCTCTGGGGCTCAGGGGCTCTGTCATGAACTGACTCAAGAGGGGACATTCCGCCTTCGCTGATCGGGCCGAGCTTTGTTGTATTTTGTTCATTGCTACCCTGATTGTGTGCAGCTGTTGCGAGTGTATCAATGTCAGCCGCTTGTATTGCTTCCCTGTCGGGTTTTTAATCTGTAAGTCTCGTTCCTTGCGTGTACTTGTTCATTGTATTAACCCCCCTTGATTGTGAAGCCATGCAAATGTGTCCTTCCCTGCACCATACCGCTGTGACAACAATATACATGGGCCATGGTGGCCTAGCAGATAACGAAGCAGACCCATTATTGAAATATGAGGACAATTACATATGGGTCTAATGTGGGAGTAAATATCTTCATCTTCCCAGAGACCTTCTATGGAAGGGTGAAGAAGATTCTATTCCCTCTTTTCACCCATAACCTCCTGCTGTGATGGACACAGGCTCTTCCCCCTGGTTCTACTTCTTTTTACTATGGTAAGAGGAAGGAAATCTATGCTAATTAGCCGATGGGACAGGGAGGGGCAGGTGGATGTCATAGCGTTAGGCCTGCTAATTAAAGGGTGCAATTAAGAGAGAACAGAGGAAATTATGTATCTCAGGTAGCATCTGTTCCACGCTGCAGATCTAGGCCATGATTGTGTGTGTGTGTGAGTGTGTGTATGTGTAGGTGTGTGGGTGGGTTGGTGGGTCAGCTCACTGGAGCTAACAGCCCTGTAGTTGATGAGCCCATATGGTCCGGTACAGCCCCACCTGGCCACAAGACTTCCAGCAGGCCAGCTGCCCGACCAGTGACAGCCCACACAATAAGGGAAGCCAAGTCGAGACCCTCACCTTCACCACCTCAACCACCAGGGTTAGGAGCAGAGGACTAAGGCAGCAGCATGGAGAAAAAAAAAAAAAAAAAAAGTGAAGTGATTGTCACACGTGATACACAGCAGCACAGCACACGGTGCACACAGTGAAATTTGTCCTCTGCATTTAACCCATCACCCTGAGTGAGCAGTGGGCAGCCATGACCGGCGCCCGGGGAGCAGTGTGTGGGGACGGTGCTTTGCTCAGTGGCACCTCAGTGGTACCTTGGCAGATCGGGATTCGAACCGGCAATCTTCTGATTACAGGGCCACTTCCTTAACCGCTAGGCCACCACTGCCCCTTGGTGAAGGTGTCGATTATAACTCTTTTGCACGACTTTCATCAGCAGGAGACGATGGTGCTTGAGAATTCAGAGAAGCAGCCGCGGGATTCGCAGAGCTTCTGAACGTGCCGTCACTTGTTATTCCTTCAGCTTTTCAGGCCCCTGAATCCCCCACATTCCAGAGACATGCTGAATACAGAGCCTGTTGAGAGGCCTGGATGCAGGAGTGGGGAGATGCTGCACGACTGAGCCTTTACACACGATGTCAGTGAAGAGGAAGTGAAGCAATAACAAAACGATAATAATCATAATAAAAATGACCTGTTGTCATGGGTATAAATGCATTCCTGCTGCTATCACATGAACATGAAGTTCATTAGTTATTAAGAGTTATTAAAAAAAAAATTGTATTAAGGAAAAAAAAAAAACACACTTTAGATCATTTTAACAGCAGATCTGCGGTCAGGTTGAAGACTGGCTGACACCCCTCACAAGAATCTACTTCACCTGCACTGACCTTCCTAAAGCTGCCAAGGTGTGAGTTGCATCCTGCACACACACACACACACTATGTTTATCTCATTTTAACATTCCCCTCACCCGATTCCTTTTCATTATCGCCACAATCCCTACACGCCTCTCAGAGAATTGGTTTTATTCGCCGCGCCTGAGTAACACGGGAAAATTGCAGAGGAAGGGAAATGTGACGGCAGGAAAACAAGGGCAGGAAAATGGAAACAAATAAAACGCGCCAGACAAACGTGCCACATCGTATGAGGGAGAACACACAGAGTGTGCATAAAATGAACATATAGCGACGGCAACGTGAGAAATGTGAATTTGGAACAAGATCGGACCCTGATTTCCTCTCCAGTTCTTCATTTCCACTCTAACCCAAGTTGTCAGATAATTAAGGGGAGGTGTCAACTAGTGCTGTTTTCATCAACGAAATTTAATTCAAAATATCTTGAATTTTATATTCTACACGCAATGTGTAATCTTCATGTGACCAGCATGTATCATGTAATATTGTTGACGAATATTAAATTCGAAAGATAAAAAGAAACTATACAAAAACTTGTTATTTTCTTCTTGTTTAATCACTTTATTACATCACAGTTTCTGTTTCCTGTATCTCCCATCTGGTTTCACGGATGACGTCGCTACCAAAATACGCGATCGCTGCATTATTTCATCATATATTTCATTGTGTCAACATCCTGAGGTGGGCGGATTCTGCAACATCAAAGTCAGCGGACACCTCTCAGCATCACTCATCCCATCAGCCGCCGCCCTGACATGAGCCCAGACACCATCTGATTAGAGCTCAACTCAGACTTAGGGATTTATTACGTCTCGGTGTGAAAACATCTCCAGTCCCGTGAATTTGCACATCCAAATCTCCCGAAGTCCAGCCACTTTTTGGTCCAGAGCTGTTCTTCTGACAATATTTCTGGTTTGTAAGTGAATCTGAAGATGCTGTTAAATTTACTAAAACATAGCAGCTTCTTTTTTTTGCGAAAGCAGAAGAAAAAGTACTGCAGGTACTACAGCAAAGTTTACACTCCTCTATTTAACATCTTGGGGGGTTAAAGACTGAAATATCCTTAAATCTTTAATGATTTCAATGCATTTTCTTTAATGAAGCTAAAAATGTATGCAACATGTTCGTTCATGGACCTTGTTAGGGTTTTTGGTCACAGAAGACAGTAGCCGCTCATTAACAGACCCCTGTCTCCTGGACGTAAATGTACCGTTGACAGCAGATGTCCAGTGTAACGCCCATGTTGGTGATGACACTTGGACTGAAGATTGCGGCGAGATCGCAGGCCGCTGCTGCTGTAAACATCTGCAGGTACAGCTGCTCTCCGCTCCTTTTGCCCTCTGCTTAATGGAAGCTCATTATAAGCCGCCTATTCACCACCCCACCTCTCTCTCTCTCTCTCTCTTTTTCTCTTTCACTCTCGCTGAATGAGTGAGCGAATGAGTTGGCCCGGATGTGCATTTTATAAGTGGCAAGAAAATGGAGGCTTGAAAATCTACTAAAAAGGCGACCTCGGGAGGAAGGGCGGGGGGGGCGGAGCCGGAGAAATCAAAGGCAGCCTAGAGGGCTGCAGAGAGCTGATAGCTGACCTACTCGGGTCATCTGAAAAAATGTAAAAGGAAGTGGACAAAAAAAAGACCGTCACCTGGAAGGACGGTAAAGTGCGGCGCAGCTTTCTCCACGTCCTTAAATAAAGACAGTCGTGCCTCGGACACATTAGCAAACTTCAAATCCTCTCACAACAAAAGGGAACGAGGGAGCAGGGTGGAATAGCGGGCGGTAATGGACTCTCCGACTCTACAGAGCCGCAGCTCTGATGTCGTCCGTCTGGTGATGCGCGCAGCCGCACGCGTTTATTAAAGTGCTGCGGCCGTGTCGCATGGTCTCGAGGACCGGACCGCATGGAGCTGGCACCGGCCGGGCAGCAGGACCATCTGCTAGCCTGACAACGGGGATTAAGCCCATTTACTGAAATGAAACGAGCATCAGGCGGTGAACTGACAGGAAGGGCGGCCGCTGTCCAATGTCAACTGGTCCTGTTGAGCAAACGGTGGAAATCCAATCCTCCTTCAAAGGTCATGAGTCAATCATCCCATAATGGAGGACGATTAAATCTAATTTTCACCATCTCGGAAACATATTTTCAGTCTACGTCGTGCACGTAGATAAGATAAGACAGTTTTTACAGTACTGGGGACACGGTGGCACGTAGGCGTTCCCCAGCCGGAAAACACCGCCAGAAACGTTAATGGCATTTCAAACTGTGCACAGTGCATTCTGTTCAGCGACCTGTTGTGAGACCTCCCTTGGTACAGAACATTAGTGTCAAATGCAATTTTTTAAAATACAGGTGAGTGCTCTGCTAAACCAATAAGAAACAAAAGTTTTAATACAAATTTAAATATCACTTTGCCATTCACTTTAGTTTCTCTGTACTATATTTGGCCTTCCCTTGAAATTCACAAGCACTTTACGCTGTTAAAAGACTGCTAATGTTAGAGAGAATATAACACCATGAGGCCCTCCTGATCCAAGCGAAGGTCACGGAACATCAGCCACCATGTGCCTAAATGATTTTTTTACACCATCAAACAGGTACAGTGTACTTGCTCAGCAATTCTGACAAGAGAAACAATTACGGTGAGGCGAGAGCAGTGAGCGCACAAACCACCTTAAGAACATCTTCATGTTCTTGCTCCCTCAGCGCAGCGCTGAAGGATGCATCTTGTAAACTGCTAATTGCAACGTCTTTCTGCCGCCCCGAAAAGCCTGAAGATCTCTGGTGGAGCAGAACCAAAGCATGAAGATTGTGGGTTGAGAGAAAACTCATCTGACACAGCCTGGGAATGTTAAGGTTCATGAGGTTCAGGCAGCATTTTTGTTGAAGAAAGCTCATTTCGGTCTCTGCCTATATATTTGTACCTTTGTATATATTAGAGGTGTGAACCTTCACTGGTCTCACGATTCGATTCCATTACGATTAGCAGTGCCTAACGATCGATGCATCGCGATGCATCCCAGCCATTTTCTACATGGTCACATGATATTTCCAAATACCAGAGTCACGGTCTCGTACGCCTGTGTGGACGCTCTGATTTGCTCCTGAGCAGAAATCTTGTTACTTTTATTATATAAAAGTATTTTGCCTATCAGCATTGATCATTCACGGGAGGTATTCACTCCAATTTGCAGCATTTCCAATTTCATCCCAAGAGAAACAATCATCAAATGATGACAATTTTAACAGCCATTTGTGGAGAATATGATGGAAGGCGGTATTTCTCATTACGCGGTGACTTGTATTAAAACTCTTCAACTAACCAGCACACCGGTACACTGATTGAGGCGCGCTATGCAATGTAATGCATAGGCATCTGCATCCAAAATGAATAGTTCACACCTCAACAAAAGCACAATTTGTCCTGGCGATGATGCCAAAGACTGCCGTTTGTACTGCAACAGTGGAATGAGAAACAGCAAACAATTACTGAGAAACTGTAATTTCACAAATAACGGTGCCTGGCGGAGGAATGTGACAAGAAAATTCAGGCCTGTGAGGCCTGAGAGCCCTCCGCGCCATATGTTTCCAAAATCATCAGACTCGTTCGTCAATCTCTATGCTGCGAGGCATCGCAGGCTGCAGCGCCGGGTAGTTTTGGGTGGCGATAATTGGACATCAGTCTGTCTGTCATTGTTTGTTCTCATCCATTAGGGCACCTCAGGAACAACACAATGACAAGCCAAACGTGCGAAAAGCACTGCGTTTCGAGTGGATTTTCCAGCCACTTGTTCTGTTAGCACATTTACTACATGTAGGTACTGCATAAATAATGTACATAATAATATAGATGAAGTCTACTATGCTAATTCCTGATGTTCTAAGAAAGTTTGCCAATGTTGTAGTTAACCAAGTGACATCAATAACCATGTTTAGCTGTTTAAATAAATTTACAGTTGCATTTATCAGACACAATGCTAAGTGGGGTTTGTACGTGATAGTCTTCTGGTTCATTGGAGAGTGTGTTACCCGCTAGGCTACTACCCACCCTGAGTTATAAACTAGTAGCCTAGTGGGTAACACACTCGCCTACGAACCAGAAGACCCAGGTTCGAATCCCACTTACTACTATCGTGGCCCTGAGCAAGACACTTAACACTAAGTTGCTCCAGGGGGGACTGTCCCTGTAAATACTGATTGTAAGTCGCTCTGGATAAGGGCGTCTGATAAATGCTGTAAATGTTAATATTCAACTGTCAAAACCCTGATTTATTTTGGTTATGCCTGCATAATCTCATCAAAAATCTCAGTTGCATTAGTAAAGTCCATGCAACTCCAGACTCTCAGGTCATGGTGGTCAACAGTTGGAGTGGACTGTGCTGTCAGCCACTTCCCAGTAAGAGCCCCTTATCAGATTCGACACCCTAATACTTGGTTTTTAGAGCGGTCGATGGCACCGCACCTCACTCCATCCAGTCAGTGTTTCAGCCCACCAGCTGAGATCATAATCCAGAGAACAGCTGGCTGTTCCTTCCCTGCATAGTGGGAGAGCCGCCTTCCACACGGCAGATTTCTCGCCCACAGAATGACCCGTCACCTGGCATCATATTCCAACAAAATAACCCCAGACCAATATATAGTTTCACGAATAGTACAATTCATTGATCAGTCATCCAAAAGGACTCGTGCTTTTGCATATTTTTTTTTTATTCTGACCCGTTCAATGCTTATCAAAGCATCTGGATAAAACTTCTGAAGCACTGCATTAACAGAAATGTATAAATGGTGAAAATGCCTCTGGTCGCACCAATGTTTGAGGTTGATTGATGTTAGCGTGTTCTCAGTGTGATGCTATTGTCCATCTAAACCATGATATTGTGGGGCCCATGGTTTGCAATAAGCAGAAATGTGTCTCTTTAAAACTCATTGAGATGCAGCATTACCCCTTCTGGCTTCCACTTGTCAGTTATCTGCGACAGAAACGACAGAACCAATCAGTCACCGTGAAGAAAAACATCAGCAATAAGGCCAGAACAGAATTACATCGTCACACACACACACACAAACACACACACACACACACACACACACACACACACTAGTCTAGTATACACCTTACTCTGTTTTAGTCAGCCCCCCCCCCCGAGGACAATGACCTGTGCAGAGAGTCAGTCTCTCACATTCCTGAGCTGTAATTTATTCAGATGGACACTGATAAATTAACTTTCTCTCCCCTCTCGCATGCCCATGCATCCTAATGTGAGTGTTTATTGTGCACGAGAACATCTGCATTAATGAAGGTCACGAAGAACGAGACACCGGCGTCAGCAGTGAAGGGTGTCCCTCAACAGATTACAAGAGCACACAGTGAAATATTAAATTATTATACGGGCTTAATACTGCTTTTCCAGAGTTTGCATTCAAGTAGAGAATATAACTGAACAAGACCCTGAAATTGTAAATATGCAGTGTGTGTGTGTGAGTACATGAAAATGTAATTACTCTAAGTGGGAAAAATATTATTATTTCTCTTGCCGTAATCTTCTATAAAGTAAGACTAAAGCCATTGGCCAAGGGCAAAAATATGACACTTATTAAAATAATGATATCTAAACACTACGGATGCATGAAGAGGCAAGTGGCTCGGATAAAGTGGCTTCAGAAAAGTGGCCTCAGAATAATCTCACTGTCTTCCTCCTCTAAAGTCCCTCCCACCTGGATGAAACGGGAATGTTCTTTTGAACACGTTTCATCCTGAACCCAGAAGACTTTAAGAGATTAGGGGTTGAGTGCACTCCAAGTCCTGCGTTTTTTTCCCCAAGTGTTATTCTAGGACAGAAGAATGAAGAAGACACTCATTAAAAGCTTGTGGCACTTTAATTAGCATGGTGAGAAAGGGGAGGTTTCTTCTCCGCACATTCTGCCGGGCTGACGGGCTCTGGCTGCACAAATGCTGCAAGTCATCCAGAACGTGACAAGTAATTAACAGGTCCTTGTTTTCATTTACCTCTGGGCTCTGTGCTCTGACGAAGCCGTGGTTGATAGGAGACGGCGGTGTGCCACGTGAGGATGTGGCTGTCGGGGAGAATAATAACGGCCCGCATTACACTCTCACGCGTGATCTAATGATTTTTGCAGGACTCACTAATAAATATATTTTTTTGAGACTTTCAACTGTACCAATTTAATTTCAACCAATAAAGAAAATTTATCATTAGGGAAACCCCTAATATTTCTAAACATTTGTACATTATGATCATATTAGATCATACATTTATCTAATCCATTTTAGATTGTAAAAACCACATGAAGACCATGTGGTGTTGGGAAGAGAATAGAGTGTGTAGAAAAAACTCTTTCTCCCTCCACACAAAGCACTGTATTCAACCACTCCAATTTGATGTTACCTGGCAGAAAGAAGCAGTAAAACAAATGGGAAAAAAGTAAAAGCAAGAGGATTTGCAATAATCTTCAATAGAATATAAAAAAAATGTATATAGTATACCAAGAAGGTATAGTAACCGCTACCCATCCACTCCTGCACAATATATTCATGGTTTTAATTGACTGGATTTTCCAAAAATTTACACAGGAGGTGTCGTTCATGTCCTCAAACCGCTGATAATCATGTTGACGGCTCTTCCGGTCCAGCAGCAGTACGCAGGTTCCTCACGATTCTTCAAAACGGAACCAGACCGTTACACTCGGGAGGTCTGCATTACTCCTGTGCCTCCTTCAGGTAAAATCTTTATTTGGAAGTGTAAAGGGTATATTTCCTGGCAGCGGCTGACACCGGGGGGGACCCTGACATGTTTTAAATGCTGAAAGAACAAGGGCAGCGACATGCCGAGCCCCCAAGGATGCTGTTTAAATCTCGGCCTGGTTCTACAGCACCTCCGTACGTGAGATCCTGCATGACACCGAACCATCGATCCGCTGGCCAGCAGGGACAGCGCTGCACTGTGCAGTAATGGGTTTAGCCAACCTTGATTGTCTTCAGCAAACTCCATGCCTGGGTGAGATGCACGGAGTGAGACAACAGGAAGAAGAGCTGATCCTCAGTAAAAAAAAAAAAAAAAAACGTTCGATCGGGCTCTGCACATGAATGTAAAGTTTTCAATCATGAATCAACCCTGTACAATGGGACCAGAAGTCGTTCTAAAATCTGACAATCAAAAGCAATAATACTTATCATATTCCCATTTGTTGACTCAACATCCAGAGGTACTACTAAAATTATAACTGTACCATGATAAAAAAAAATTATATATGCAGCATTTACCTCAGAACAGTCTTTAACTTTTTATGATGACAGATGCATCGACATCAATCACCTCAGTCAGCCACAGGAGATATAACTGTATTTTACAGAGCTGTGCAGGCCATCACTTAACTTACGGTGGTTGAGAATATTGATTCTCAAGTCGATGCCTGTGCGCCATGACTGAGGTGAGCTGATTATACAGACGATATGTGAAGGTCCAGAGGACGATGGGCTAAAAGCTCACTGCTTTTCATGGACTCCTTCTGGCATGTGCTCAGACAAATACAGTTACTCAGGGGTACAGTGGCTTGTAAATGGTGCATAAATTATTGTTCTGGACTTCATATCAGCAGACTGCATCAGAGCCGATAAATACATTATAATTTTTCTTAGTCTAGCACCTAACAATCTCTGAGCATGCTCTTCACTGACAAGTCTAAGCCTTATCAGGGCTCTTAGTTTGTAAACTCAATATTCTATAGAAATCGAATGAGAATTGCTGGTGTCTTCCTCTTGTAAGTCGCTTTGGATAAAAGCGTCTGCTAAATAAAGTAAAGTAAAGTAAAGTAAAGCCGATGCACATTTACCATGTGAGTCTATACTGGTGTTCAAGTAATTGCTTCTGATGAGCTTTAATACGAACAGTCATGGCAACAGCCATGGCTGAGAGCTCTGCAGAGAGACCTAAATGGAAAACGTCTGCCATAACGCCTCCTCTCACCTCCTCTGAAGCTTAAGAGACAGGGTACAATGTGCTACAGGGAAAATGAATATAAAAGTCTTTCAGTGCCATTGTAATACACTGAAAGCTATAATATATATATATTTTTCTTTTTACTGTCAGGCCTCCAAACGTGCATCCATTAACACCCCCACATCTACAATCCTTGCGGAGCTCTCAGTGCAATTAATTTCAAATACACTTGTATGCTAATCACAGCATGAATCAGACAGTATTCCCATTCTAATAACGGAGGCTAAATGGTATCAATGCACCAAACTGTCCACTTTATTAAAATATCATAAGTACGAGCAGAAACGGATCAGTGGGACTTGAAACTCGAACAGAAGAGTACAGTAGTCACAGCCACAAAACTGGATCACAGCAAACTTTTTCTCAAACACGTTTCCAAGGCAACTGAGAGGCGAAGATAATAAAATTCTTCTGAAAGTGATGACAGCATTTTATGAGTATGCCTGGTTTTATGGAGCATTGATAATTCCCCCACTTGATTTGACTGGCATAGATTTTTTTTAAAATCTAATAAAATTAAATGGACATCACGGGAGCCGGCTTTTGTGTTGCATAACAGCTGTCTGCAGGGGGAGGTGTGACATTTCTGTGTGGATGGTTGTGCGTGAAGATTCGGCACCCCTGTTTTACATGCCTTTTGTCTGACGGCAACGTGTGAAGTGCCAGCCGTCAGGACCGCCCACCCTCTTTGTCTTCCCTAAATGGGAGGCACCGGGGGCGTGACATCAGAAACAACAGGTTCTGATTGGTCAGTGACAACTTCCTGTAGGCCAGGGGTATAAAGGTCTGCTCACATGTGGAAAAGGGACCTCTGAGCTTTCTTGCTCAGGGGGTTTTCCATCGGAAGCCGGAAGGCTTCTGAGTCTTTCTCTCCCCCTCTTTTTCTCTTCTCCCTCTTTACTATTTCTCATTTTTATTTTCTCTGTAACCTTGGTACCTTATTACATTCAATATTCACATGTAACTACAATAATTATTTACCGGTGTTAATAAATTAGAAACTGTTCATTTTTAACCTCTATTGTGCCATGCCTCTTTCTGCCAGGTAACATCAAATTGGAGTGGTTGAATACAGTGCTTTGTGTGGAGGGAGAAAGAGTTTTTCTACACACTCTGTTCTCTTCTCCCACACCACATGGTCTTTTTTACAGTACTGATCAAAGTCTATTAAAGGGCACAACTCCCAAAAGCTGAATTCAGTCTGTTCAAATCTTCAGCTGCTTTTACTATTGTAAAATGGGAAATTCTAGATCCATGACTTTAATCTAGACCCCAATGTATCTCCAAGATGTAGTTTCATGTTTGTGAGCAGTAAATGGCCTGATGGGTGCTATGATGGGAAAATCTTGTTGGGGGTGGATGACCGCTACATGTTCTGCTTGGACAAGGCAGACACATCAATGGACAATCTGATTGGTCTACGGCAACAAATGCAGAGTATAAAATAGGTTCTCCTGATGGCTTCATCTCTATCTCTTCTTTAGTTTGGATTTTTCTGTAACACTGGTACCATTTTACATACAATATTAACATGAATATTAACAATAGTAATCTACCTGTGATATTAACTTAAAAACTGTTCATTCTTGTAACTTCTATTGCTTCTTGCTTCTGTATGTCCACACACATAAGATTAGTTTAAATACATTGCTAACAATTAATGGAATCAGATAAACAAGGCCAACGCAATTCTCTGATGTCTACTACTTCTTCCCTTCATTGCTGGAAATTTCCATTGAGAGTAAAATGACTGAAAGGAGCATCAACGCATAATAGATTTTAAATTCAACATTTATCCTATTTAACTTGCTTCACGGCTTGCATGAGAAGATTAAAAGAATGTGACAAAAGAAAGTCCTCTCTAGCTCTCAAAGTTAAAAAATATCCAGTTTGAAGGCATCCATTCTGATGGTTATACTCCTGGTGAGTATAAATTTTGGTGGACATTATAATGACTATAACCAGTCATTTTCCCTCCAGAAAAAGAGCAGATAAGAGACTCGACCCAGAGGAAAACTGTGACCGAGGGTTCCCAGGCTGGCTGTTTAAAGCGGAGCAGGTTGTGACCCGAGCGTCTCTGTGGAGAGATGAGGTCATGGAGATGATGTATTTTGGGTCAGTAAGCCGGGCCTGTTGAGCGTTTCTGCCCCTACCGGCTCCCTGCAGATGGAGGGTCAGGCGTGAGCAGACATGACCATTAATGGAAGATCTCAGGCAATGATGAGGACGATGATGGGATTCTGTGTCTGACAGGTCCATCAGCAGAGAAAAAAAATACAACCAGCATGACTCAGAAATCCTCTTTTATCCAGCGAGGAATTAAATCCTGGAAGTGTTTTAAATCCACTGAAGCTCTTCTGAGTGGAGGAGCTGAGGAGCAGCAGGTTGAGCAGAAGCATCTGCAATCAATTATACACCCTTCTGAGAAACTTCTAGGTCAGAAGGACTTTTTTAAGGGACAATGTGACCAATTGTCTAAATTAGGTCATAAATAAGTAAATTCCACATTTTCTGAATTAAAGATGATTATTTCTGGTCTATCAGCACAAGCACAAGGCATCTTTAATTAAGTTAAGAGTTGCTTGAGAGACATTTTAACTGGGGGGCATTAAAAAAGCCCCGTAAACAAACATAAGGAGAGGACAGATAATCCATAAGCAATTAATTACAGAGCTTCCTCACATATCAGTCACTTTGAATAACTGCAGTGAAAAGTGAAAGAGAAGGAGGGAGAGGAGGAGAAGCAGCTCTGTGCCCTGTCCCACACACATGAGAAGAGACTGAGGGCTGAGAGATCGTCTCTCCATCTGCTTCTCTCTATTTCTCAGGCCTTTCTGACTTCTGTCTCTCATGAAGAGGAGCTCAGTCATGATGGATCTGATGCTGAAGGGTGAGTTCAGTCTGACATAAATAATTAAGTAATAATTTTTATAAAAGAATAGGCACGGCAATTAGGAATTCATCTACAAGAAACGTCCCTCTGAAACATCAAACCTCTGAACCTTCACACTTCAGTCCTGACTGCAGACAGTTTGACTCCCGTCTTCAATCAGAAAGAAAAATTGAGAGGAAAACCCACATGATTTTTCTCCCAGTTTAACCCCAAACTCATATTTGGCATCCCTGTGTCAATCTGTACTCTGTTGCAGGTTGTAAAGACTTCATAACCTCCAGATAAAAAGGCTGGCGCCTGTTCGTCCAGATAAGTGCTGGCAGGAGATGCTCTGGATGGGAAACGCTGCTGCCAATGCAGCCCAAACACATTCGTATTCAGAGAGCAGCAGCTTCCTCAGACGCACGGTGCTGGTGCGGCAATATTCACCAGCTACAGTAGCAGCACCTCGCTGTATGATAAGACCCCTGAACATGAAGATAACACACATCCCCAATTGTACACTGCGTATAGCAGCAAGTTTAATGAATTCTGAATAAAGAGCTTACAGCGCGTCCCATGCAGGGACCAGTGTAACCGGTAATTACAGCCCAGTATTACTGCCTTTATAATCAACGTGAATGTCAAAACTCTCTAAAAAAGCATCCAGGATGTCAACAAAATTCTGAAATTCTGAAACACAAATAGCCCATATTGGTGATCTATCGTGACCACTGACACGTCACTGTTCAGGAATAATAGCAGAAACACAGAAATTATGTGATTTTTGACTCTGACCTGTATCTCTACTCCATAGCCCATGTAGGCAGTGACAGAGTAGCTGCAGTCCACAGTAGACCAGGAGCCAGCCTGTGGTGGAGACTCTATCAAGCCCTCGGGTGCGGTGAGGTTGGCATGGCATGGAGCTGTGAAAGAAAAGCAGGAGATGATGTCAAGACCAGAGAGTGTCCCTCATTCCCTGGATCCCAGCTCTTCACTTTAATTGTCTTTCAAGGTTTTCTCATTTTCTGCCAGGATCAACAGAGACACTTTTGGCTTCAGCCCAGGGGAACAGATCAGGTGGACTGTGGGGCTGGACACAATTTTCCAGTGGCCTTACGTCCTTCCACTCGACTGGGCTCTTGAAATCCCTTCCCTGGTTAACAGGTTGGGGGTCATCAGGCCACAGGAGGACATCGTGGATGAGATGGAGGGACTTCTGAATCTACAGCGAGGAGGTGCCAGTCCAGTTCTCACCTCAGACCACATGAGTCTCACTCACTGAAACTGTGGCAATACTCCAATCTGCCTGTCAGGACGGACCCCAGTAGAGCTGCGATAAATTAAACTGGGACACAGACACCATATGGTCCGAGCTGTAAAAGGCCCTGAAGAAGACCACCAGCCCCCATCTCATCTCACATCCTCAACTCCATTTCAGAGCCACTTAACTGAGAGGGACCGTAGAAGGCAAAAATTGTAATGTTCTAATTAATTTAAACCCCACAGCAGGAACTGGAGAGGAGCTGAAAGTGTCAAGGGAGTCACTAATAAAACAGATTTGGCTGTTCTCAAGTTTTTATGTGGCCTAGTGGATAAAAAATCGAACCCGTTATTGGAAGGTTGCCGGTTCGAATCCCGGACCACCAAGATGGGTTGTAGTAGCCTAGTGGTAACACACTCACCTATGAACCAGAAGACCCGCGTTCAAATCCCACTTACTACAATTGTGTCCCTGAGCAAGACACTTAACCCTAAGTTGCTCCAGGGGGGGGACTGTTTCATGAATTTATTTTTAATAAAGTAACGACAACTGGTAGTGGTGAAAGCAGAGGCAGAAGTATTTACTATGCAATTACCTGGTGTGTTCATGGTGGGGAAGGTGGTGGCGAAATCACTTTCGTCATCCGAATTCCTGGAAAGAGACGCTGTCGCCGTGGTGACGTCACTGTTAGGCCAGTTGTGTTTCTCCACCTTGGACTCTTTTGTCTCCATATCTTTATTTTCCACAGGGGTTACTGGTGGTTTGAGAGTGGTTGCCTTGATGACGTCCCCCTGGCCTACAGGGACGACCACGTTGGGGCTGCTGGAGCAGGAAGGAGGGGTTGAGGTGAGTGTGACTGTAGTCAGGGATTCTGCTGAAGCTGGGAGGGTGGAGACTCTGGTAGAGGTAGCTGCAATGAACTCATGAGGCTCCTTGGTAGAGAGGCCCTCAGCCATATGGGAGATGGAGGCCGGCATTGAGGAGTGAGTAGTCACGCCACCACTGTCTTCAAAATAGTGCGGGTGGTCCTGCAGGTCCGTGTGGAAGGACTCATGGGGCAGAAAATCTTCAAAATGAGGATGGTGGTTAGGAACGTTGAAAGGTGACGCTGTGGTGACAAGCGTGGCGTCTCTGTCTGTGTCTTGTGTGGTGCGGTGGACGTGGTGCCCAACTTCTTCCTCCAGATAGTCTTCCCTTTGGGTTATGGCCATTGTGCCTAAAGAAAATGAACAAACAAAAGCACTTTTTTCACTTTTTTCTTGTTGGTATGTAAATACTTCTGAAACACTTACTGAAAGCATTCTCCATTTAATGATGCCTTAAGTGTAAAATGACACAAAGCCTGAAGGCACGACTCGCAACTCTAACACAACCTACTTTCACATTTCATCAGTTTTGACAGACCATATATACTCAGAATAAAAGGCACCACAATCCGGTTAAACCTGAGGAACTGCCTCATTAAGCATACACGATAACAGATAGCTACACCTGAACCTGGTGAGATCTAATCCAACAGGAGGCAGCAGTGAAACCCTGACTTTCTCACATCGCCCCATTTCTCCACCAAGAGCAGTCATATCCCAACAACAACAGGTCTTCCCTGCAGCTCCGCTTCCAGAAGACTCTATACAACAAGAGCAACAGGGTTTTAATTAAAGTTGGATTTCTCACATCAGACAGGATCCGATCTTCGTCCCATGTCACGTCTGTCAGAGTGACACATGAAAAGAGCTGCCAGAGGGAGAAAAGCCGCCGGTCCCGTCATCATTTCATGTCATGGTGTCTCAGTGTGACGCGATTGTATTGAAAATCATATGCTTCACAGTTCACGTTCACGTCTTTGTTCTTCTTATCTTATTTTATTTTATTTTCACTCACTCCCTTTCCATAACCTCTATTCATAACCTCTACCGGAGCCCATTCCAGGGATCACACATGCACACACACACACACACACACACACACACACCTACAGACAATTCAGAGTCAACAATTCACCTAGTTAACTTGCCTTTGGAGGAAACTGAAGAAACCTGGAGAAAACCCACGCCAAGATGGGGAGAACAGGGAGACCATTTTTTTTACAAGGTAACTGTGTTTTTTCCTTTGGTTTAAGCCATTTTTGTGACTGGTATATAAATGCACTAGTTCACAACTCCCCCCCACCATATTTCTACACGAGCCTGGAGGAGCATGCAAATAAACTTCGGGGGGAAAAGCTGTAATCATCTTGCGCCTCTTTGTGAACGTTGGTTCATTTAGAGCAAATGGAATAATAATAACGTGCAGCTCCACTAGAGAAATATGATGATGCTCTGGGCTAACTGGCCCACCTCGCTCCTTTTTACTGGATCCTGTAATTAAAGACACGTTTCTCAGTGAAGGGGACCTGCCGTGGCACTAAACACATCGGCACAGTTTGGACGAACACAGATGCTAATGGCTTCCCTGTGGCGCTTTCAGTTCTTTTCCGCAGCTCTGGAATGCATGAAACAATAAGGCTCGTGGAGTTAAAATGTGCTTATGAAATAACATCATTAAACAAAAGTAACATGAAGGAGGTCAGGATTTAAAGTCTGAAAATGCTGATGCATTAATATAGTAAATGGACACATTTTATTTTATAGAAATATGAACCACCATATTTGAGTTGGACTTTTTTGTAGTGCATCCTCCCCTGTGTATTCCTCCCCCGTGTTATCAATAGTACAAAAACACACATATGCACACATAGGCTGCATAGTAGCTAATTAATAACAATTAAAGTGTCAAAAGACACACGTTGTAGGCAAACAAACATATTTTAATAAGATTTGTCCAAAAGTTACTTTTTAAAAATCTTTTCTCTTTCTCCATCGCGGTCTTGGTCGTCATCAGTGCCTCCCTCACATTCCCCCTCACTCATTGTCAGCAGTCAGCACTTCCACCAACACAAAAGGAACGGCTGAATACGAGTAAATGGCCTCGAGGAGCGCTTTGATGTTTATCTCTTGGCTTTTCAAAGGCTGTAACAGAAAATGGGCTTATCTGGAACAAACCCCTGAAATCAGAATAAAGGCCACTGATTAAAGTTCTGAGAGTCCCGTTCACCGAGGCTACAGAACCTGCCGGACCGACAAACAAACCCTCAAAACTGATTTTAAAGGCTGGAAAATCACGGTGTACGACCTCACGGGGCAGTGGTGACCTAGTGGTTGAGGATGTGGCCCCGTAATCAGAAGGTTGCTGGTTCAAATCCTGGCCCGTGTGCACCGTGCACCATGTGCTGTGCTGCAGTGTATCTCAATGACAATCACTTCTTTTTTACTTTCACATGGCACCAGCAGAGCTGACATGCCACTCGTCGGGGCTTCAGACGATCATCTTAAGGACTCTTCTGTCACCTCATCGTCACAAAAGACG
Source organism: Denticeps clupeoides (assembly GCF_900700375.1). Taxonomy (NCBI): domain Eukaryota; kingdom Metazoa; phylum Chordata; class Actinopteri; order Clupeiformes; family Denticipitidae; genus Denticeps; species Denticeps clupeoides. The sequence goes on along the minus strand of NC_041719.1, from coordinate 4,780,992 downwards.
GGACATCCTGTCACGACTAGGTGCAGCTGGAGACTCACCTGGCACCAGTCTGCATGACAACAGGACGGTTTTAAGGCCCTTCTGAGTGGCCATTCGGAGGCTGCGACATTACTTGTGCAACTTACTTGTGTTGTTTTAAGTTAGTTTTTGTTCTCCCCTCTTGTTTCCCCTTTTTTTGGCCCTAGTGCCGGTGTACTTGTGTTTGTAATGAATAAAATCCCATTCCCAGTACGTGCCGCCTCTGCGCTTCCTTCCCCCATCAGCTCGCGGACGTGACACATTCAGACTGGGAAGAAGAGCAGCATCAAGGAGAAAAGAGATGATGAGTTACCAGGTACACAAATTCAAAAGGATCAAAAGGAGACAGGACCATTCTGCCTCAAACTGATGTTTCTATTACTTGCGTCTGTCACCAAACATGCATGTAGCAAATCCAGGGTCCCGTAATTAGTCTATTTGGAGGGTGTAGTTCTGGCTGTGCACCGCTGGTGACGTCCAATTACGTTGAGGAGGAGAGAGGAGAACACTGGTGAGCAAGGGAGCTGTCATTTTTAATGCCTAATACAAAACACACACACAATAGTTCTGTATGATTTCCCCCCCAAAAATTAATACATACTATACTGTTACAGCTGAATTATAAAAAAATGTTCTGCCATTCTGAAGATAAGAACTGAATAAGTTTGCATTATGGTCTACTGATTATGACTACCAGAATTATAATCTCATGAAAAGAATATGTATCTGCAGTGGGGTTTAACTGTGAAATTTCAACAAAACAAGAACAGTGTCATGTTTTTTGAACGAGATAATGCTGCCCCACTGGTGCAGAAATTAATTAGACCAATTCTTAAGTCTTAATACTCAGGGCCAATTAGCAGATATGATTAATTAATTAAACTTTCTGCAATTAATTCATTTAACTAAGGCACCATTTTTATTAAAATATTGTCAGTAAACATTGTAAATATTGTGCCCTAGACACTCAAAAATACATCTGTTTAGGAAGGTTAAATCAGTGCAAATAAAAAATGAGGACAATACAACATGACAGCAGCTTGGTGTTTGCAGGTCAGATGATGTTAGTCACGTCCACATGTCACTACAAATAAAATTTGTTCAAAGCAGCATTTCTAACAAAAGGGTATCAGTAAAGGTTGTTTTGCATTCTGTGCAGGTTTTAATCATTGCATGATTTCTTAAGAGCAGAAGAATTCGTGTCGAATTTATTTACAAGCTGCATTGATTTAGGACTTCAGTTTTAAAAAGCATTACATCAATGCATTTCATTTCTGGATCTTTTGCATGTGCCCAATACAGCTTTTACTCTGGCAAGTATTTATTTTTACTGGAAAAGCCTTCGGAGTAGAGCTATATCAGGCGGGAAAATTTAGGCCCGACTCAACCTTTTTTAAAAGCCTGGCATGCGTGACAAGCGCTATACATCACACTCCAAGTGTGAAACACTTTTACCAATCACCAAAATAAGTTTACAAGCGGAATCATCCAGAAAAGATAGACTGTAAGTTTGTGTTTGCTGACCGATCAGTTACTGTGCTAACTCATCTGACCTGACCCAAGCCCCAAGGGCTCGGGCCAAGATTTACAGCTCTGCTTCAGAGGACTAGCACTGAGGTTCACACACACTTACAAATCTGGACTCACCGGTTTACCACCACTGCTTTGGATATCACAGGGTTATGGATAGTAATACAAAGAACACTGAATGAATATAAAAACTGTGAGATGAATCCTTGTGAAAGTTTATGCTTAAAAAGAAAGTAAATGCTTAAAAGTCTGTTTACTGTAACTCATGGCGAGCCCCTGATGGTCTAGAGACTGTAGTTACTGTATATTTACTGCAGTATTTATGAGGAGAGGACAGGAAATTGCTTCTGGCTAAACTCTCTTACTTGCAAGGAGTTGTATAGATCTCCAAGTGTTCCATCTCACGTAGAAATGTTAAGAAAGTTAAAAATAGGCCCTGTTTGACTCTTTTGTTTGACTGTTTTAAAGACTCAAACATAGAGCAGCAGTGAGGAAAGTTCAGTTGGACGATTCGTGCGCTAAAGTAAACAGCAGCAGAATAAATCTGCTTTCTTTTCTTTCATTCTTTCTTCCTTTGTGAGTCGAGTTTGACACGTCGCGCCGCATCACCCCGACACGTTCAGCACCCGTCATTATCCTCAACCCAGTCACACGTAATTCAAAGTCCTTCACAAACTTCAAGACAGCAGAGAAACACTTTCCCGCAGCCTTATTCTGTCACTACAGGAGACGCCCCCAGTTTGTACAGAACCCTGCACAGCGGCGCCGACGTCTCCCACAATGCATCTGGGAAAACAAAGGCAATTTACAGCAGTCGAGGAGCGGTAAATCTGCAGCAGTTTCTCAACATGCAAACCACACGAGCAGGTGAAGCAGCAGCGGCAGAGACTGCAGCCGATGTGCAGCTCCCACCGTCTACAGACCATCAGGCTCCCAGATTACAATCGGTAATGAGTTCCTGCTGTCTGACGTTGTCTGCAGCTGTGAAGATATTCGTATCGCTGCTTTACGAACACATCGCGATGCACAAGCAGCACAAGAGATGATATCAACGTCCACGAAACTCGGCACAGAAGGAACGCAGCTCTGGCTAATTGGAGTTTTGGAGAAAGCAATGAACGTAATTGTGCCTGAACAAGATTGTTGCCTCAAGGCGGATGTTCAAGCATGAAATTTAGCTGCAAAAGTGTCATTAGAACTCAATGGGATCTGTTGCTTCATAGCCACATCACATTCAGCCTAAAGATCTCATTTTCTGAATCCCAACAATAAGAGGGCAGACACACTCACCCTCTAAAATAGTAATAGAAATGAATAAATGCATTTTTATGCATGTAAGAAAAATTGAAAATCAATGGAAACACATATTGGTCCTTTTTTAAGTAAAAATTGATATATTAATCACTCAGCAGCACATTATTCAATCAATACGTAAATATATTGAATAAATATTTTATTTATTATTTTCTTGGGGGAAAAATAATATAGATGTATGGAATAATCACACTGTAGTATAAATTAAAAGAAAAAAAATGGTTATTTTTAATTTACTTCGATGTATATTGCCATAACTGAAAATATGCTTCTCTTATACAGTAAGATCCCCTTTTCCCAGGTGCCCTATGAAAGAGTGTCGCTACATTTGCACAGAAACCTTTCGGAAAAGGTCACTCTTTCATCTCTATAATGACCCAGAAACAAAGAAGCGGCAGGCCGGATCAATGTAGGGGCAGCAGCTATCAGTGGCCTCCGATCGATCGCTGTGGCGAGATGCGCTGAGACGCCGAGATCCACCGGAGTCGTCTCTGCAGGGAGTGTGAGGATGTGTTCTGCCAGGCAGATACTTCGATCCCCTCTCTTAACGCCGTGTGAAGTGCATGATGGGAGATGGGCACTATTCTCAGACCAGCTGGAAGCACCTGGCCGTAACTCTGGCTATTCAAATAACAGAATGCACTGAACATATTACACACATACACACATGGACCGACTTACTCATCAACTTAAAGATAGAACCGACTTTTTTTACTCAAGATAATAAATGAAATGAAACAATGCACCAATCCGGACTCCCCTGCCCAAAGGCAAATTCCTAACACAGAAAGTGTTTATTAACGCTACAACATTTGCGATGCAGCAGGGCATGGTATAAAACCCTGGTCTCACTATTAGACTCTCTCTCTCTCTCTCTCTCTCTCTCTCTATATATATATATATATATATATATATATATATATATATGTGTGTGTGTGTGTGTGTGTGTGTGTGTGTGTGTGTGTGTGTATATATATATATATATATATATGTATGTATGTATGTGTGTGTATATATATGTATGTGTGTGTGTGTGTATGTATGTGTGTGTATATATATATATTTTTTTACGTCACTTGGCACAGTGCTCATTATTAGTTCTGCACTTCAGAGCTGAAAAAGCCCACAGGCTGTGTAAATATGAGGCGCGTGCACGATGTTCTTAGAGCCGGGTTGTTCTAACTGTTTCAGTTTGTAACATCTGTGACCCGTCTCACCAGAGGAGGAAATCAAAAAAGCAATTCTTTTATTTCATTTTTTTTTTTCCAAACCAAGAAAAATCCATTTGCAGCGCAACATTCTGTGCTCCGCTCATTATAAAATTGTGGAGGTTTGTGCCAGTTCCTGGAAAGGCCTTTTCCCACGAAGCTTCAGTTTGTGATATTCTTTTAAAAAATGGCTTTTTATGTGGATGCAAAAATGATTCAGCCCTCAGCAACAGATTAGTGATGGTGGCTCTTTGTGAGTCGGCACAAAGACGGAGCAATTAAGGCTCTTCTCCCCCTTAACAAGCTTTAATCCAGACATGCTTTCATTTCATTTGATTTCTTTCTTGCCGTGCCAGGAACACTGAGCGACGTTGCCGGTGCGGCTCACACTGTGCCAACTGCTGGCCAGGATCCTGCGTCTGTGTTCGCCAAAACCGAACACAGAGAACGATGTCAGAAAGTTTTGAACATCTAAAGCAGGAATTAAGAAAGAAAATGAAGGAAGCTTCAAAAGTAGGATTCATGAATTCCTGCCAAAATTAAACACCGTAAACGTGTTCCATAAATTGATTACATAATTTCAGGTTGATGATCAGCTGTACAGACCATGTGTTTGCTTCTAGAACTGAGGAGATTAAACGCGTCCCACTCGTTTTCATGGATGCCTGTCCATTTAGGCCCGCATGTGAACAGTCCTAAGACAATTTGGCGTTTTTTCCCCTCCAGTGTTGCGCTGTAGGTTTTACGCGATGTGCTGCATGTCGACGCTTCCTCCACATGCTTCCTCCACACCTGCGTTTCCTTCAAGGAAACGCAGGCTAATCAGTCTCTTTGGGCCATGCGCAGGAGGAAACGATGAATAAAAAATACAGATTTAATTTCCCGCCTTCATTATCTCATTATTCTGAAAAGGGAAAACACGAAAAAAAAAAAAAAAACTAAATAATAAAAATCTCTCCTGATAGAGATTCATTTGCATTCAAGCTTTCTGTCTACCCACTCCAAAGACCCACTCATACACTCATTACAAGGTCTAATAGAAGAATTCATACATAAAACATAAAAATGCTCACATTAACACACAGCAGACCTAAAGTCACGACCTATTGTGATCTAAAAAGGATTTCAGATCTGCTTATTTACACATGTGTTTGACTTGGGGGCAAGGAATATGCAGAACAAATTTTACTATTCGGTCTTTGGGTCTGAAAGGGACTTCCCATCACCGTGCCAATCAGCAGCCCTCAGTCCTCTGTAAGAGCCGGGTCTCTCTGATTGCTCCGGATGGGGCTATTCAGAAGTCCGGGCTGTGCGGAGCTCGAGGTTTGATCAGACTGATGGATTCTGAAAGCTCCTCCAGCGCCGCCATTGTTTCAGCAGCTCTTTATCAAAAGGCTGGTCAATGATCTACACTCTACTGGACACCTGAATGGTTAAGAGGATCAGGAGGAGACTGACAGGCTGCATCGATTCAAAGCGCGGTGAGAATCTCTGCAATTTTTAAGCAACGCGGTTTTACCCTTCGGTCTAGCCCACACATGCACAGCGGGTCCATCAGCGGGTTCCAAATGAAAATGAGTCCTTCCCTCTCCCACAGACCTCATTGTGCCTGACAGGGGACGCCTGGGTGCTCTAATACTGATAAATACATTTGCTGGGCCTGTGAATGGTTCTGAAACGCAGCCAGGCAGCCGGCAGATGGGAAATGTCAGGCCAGGAGCAGAAGCTGGGCGTAACAGCGAATCACATGTCCTACGTTCTTTTTTTTCATTCTTTCACGACGACGATGATGCTGCATTAACACATAAAACACTTAACTCAAAGGAAATAACTTATTCCTGTTATAATCAGACCAGGACCAGTGAAGTGAAGTGATTGTCACATGTAATACACAGCAGCAGAGCACACAGTGAACACAGTGAAATTTGTCCTCTGCAGTTAACCCATCACCCTGAGTGAGCAGTGGGCAGCCATGACAGGCGCCCGGGGAGCAGTGTGTGGGGATGGTGCTTTGCTCAGTGGCACCTCAGTGCCACCTTGACAGATCGAGATTCGAACCGGCAACTTTCTGATTACGTTGCCGCTTCCTTTACTGCTAGGCCACCACTACCCCGATAGATGGGTGATGAGTGCTTCTAGTAGAAATTTACCAGACGCCCCTTTTCCAGAGCAACTTACAATCAGTAGTTACAAGGACAGTCCCCCCTGGAGACACTCAGAGACACAACGGTAGTAAGTGGGGTTTGAACCTGTGACTTTGTGGTCTTCTGCTTCATAGGCAAGTGTGCAACCCACCTGGTTGTACGTCTTATATAGCACCTTCCAGTACAACTGAAGATGATGGAGACATGTTGTGGAAGCAGGAAAGGTGACGAACTTCAGTATAAAGACGGCGCCAATGGATGAAGGCCCCGTTGGGCTGAATCAGAATGACGTCTTCACCCCAAAAATGAGGCTCTGAATGAGCAGCGACGTGTTTTATTCGCAGACTGACAGACGGGGAGAGACGGGCAAGAACGGCCAGTGCCAGGTCACACCGAGAGGCCGAGCGCCAAGATACAAATTGGGTCCTGACAGCTCGCAGTCCCGTTAAATGAAGAAATATGGCGTTGTGCAGGTGGGGACGTGAGTCCCATCAGTCCCTGGCAGCTTCACGCATGATCAGGCCTCACTGCAGTCGAGCCACTTTGCTTAAATAAATGATTGTTCCGTTGCCAAAGCCACCATCGTAGTGAAAGTGACACGATTGTCATTGTGATACAGAAATAAGACGTGTTATGAGATGAGATGTTAACATCTAAAGCGAGGGCTCCCGGATGGCTGATATCTGTCATGACATTTTTTATTGCAGAATATAAAATGGATTAAAATCAATTAGCCAATTGCCTCCATTTTCCAGAGTTTTATTTTAATTCAGCAGATTATTCCCAAAATAAAGAATTAAAGTGGATCTGTTAACCTTTAGCTGAATGAGAGCGGAGAATAGATCTCCTAGAAGTCATTGAGGAGGGCGGCGGGGGGGACTCAATCTCTGGCCGCAGGGCTCTCTACCACCTCCTCTGTTCTCGGTGAAACCGAGAGCACGAGAGCCATTAATTTCCACGAAAGAGGGAGAAGATGAGAAAGAGTGTGTGTCCATCTTCTCCTTTCCCTGAGATACCATCTCCACAGAAGTGAAAGCAATTTCTTCATTCCGTAAGGAGATGGAATGGAGGCTTTTGAGGGGTGAGGGGCTGAAGAGACAGGAGCCATCGGAGACTGTCTGCCTGGTGGATGCGCTTTTGGTGATGAGGTTGTTAAACGACTGCTGCTGTCGGCAGAGACGGATCTACTGGGACGGAGGGTGGAGGAGCATGTGGTGTAAAAAAACATGGCCTCCAGCTGTCCAACAGCGTCCTTGATGTCAACTGGGATTTGGAATTGAAATTCATAATTTCAACAGGCTTCTTCTGTTTCACTGACATTTTAAGGTTACTTCTAAGGTCTTACTTAAAAAAAAGAAATATTCTAAACATACTGCAGTCAGATACATTTTCTCACCATATTTCACTTGCATGTCTACTCATTTCCTTAAAGCAATATCTAATATTTGTATTTTTTGTAATTTAACTTCCCACAGAGTACCATCTATTATTTTAAATAAAATGTGTGATGTATTTTTATATAAAAATTGCACTGTATTACAGACATGCAATGACAAGCACAAAATACATGATAATAATTAAATTTAATGGCAATGTTATTGGTGTTGTTGTGTTGCTATGAATATAGCTTATGAAGAAAAGATTCTGTGCAAGAACCCACTTTTTAGAATGAAAAGAGCGCTTCACTTGTGTCCTGATGCTAAACAGCCCTGACATTCCAGCGAGTCATAATGCGCTGCACGTCTGCAATCTGCTCGGGCATCTCTCAGAAAACATGTGAAAGAGACTCATTTGCACTGAAAGGTCTGAAAGGGCTGAGAAATTCCAGAAACACGGTGCACTGGGGTGACCTGTAGTCAGCCAGAGCAGCTGTTTTCATTTAATTCTTCCTTGGAAAAGGCTTCTGTACAATGATTCGTATGGTGCATGTGAAGTGATCGTCATTGTGATACTTTGCAGCGCAGCACATGGTGTACCCAACACAAAATTTCATCCTTAGTAGGATGTGTGGGGACGGTACACAGTGTCTAATAAATGTGTAATGTGTAGTGAATACAAAGGTTGCAATCCCCAGAAAGCAACCAGAAGGTCAAATCGAAACATAAAAAAATTTAGCAAACAATCATAATTGCGAAGCACCTAAAATAAATTCAGCTGGCATGGTTTCAAATGAAATGGTTTAAGACTTGACAACATAATGGAAAAAAAGGAACGACTTTAAATGGCTTTTGAAAAGCTCCTCTTGTGGGTAGAAGCAGACCGGCGAAAAATGTCCTTTTAACGCAGCTCTGTCCAAGTAATAGTGTTAATCTCTGTTACATAAACACGGCTGGTATCTCATAATTCTTCCCGGAGCTCAGCCTCCCCCGGTGCTCCTGGGCCGCCGGCAGATTATTACAAACAAGCCGCGGGACGTCGTGTCCCAGCGCGGAGCAAATGAATATGGAGCCTGGAGCACCAATGGACTGTAAAGACCTGTCGTGTCCATCAGATCCACCTGTCCCCGCATGGCTGAGAGGGACAGAGAGCGCAAGAGAGGTGGAGTAAAAATGGAATAAAGAAAAGGAATATGGGAGCGAGGCTCTCTCTCCACTGAAGCTGGGTGACGGGTGTGAAATCGGTGTGTCCAGTCATGTGAAGACGACATCACAGACCCATCAAACAGGGGCTGAGGTGAGACACCGCGCTGTCCTACGCACCAGGGGACCTTCAGAGCAAGGACTAAAGAAAAAAAATGACTAGTTGCTCGTGAAGCATTTTGTTCTTGATAAATGGCGGCAACGCATCTTGAGCAGCTTCGCTGGAAGGCCCCAGATTGACTGAATGACAAAGACAAGGCGGGCAGCCTTGAGACGCCCGTGCGGCTCCTGACACTCTCTCTTTCTGCATCCTGACCCTGAACAAGCTCTCACGTGGCTGTGCTGACGGAGACTCAACACACTTCTTTCTCCTAATGGACGGCAGTCTTTATGTATGTGTAATGGAAAACACGGAGGAGTCAAGGTTTTATCACCGCAAATTGTGTAGTTTGTCTGGGATCACATCCTTTAACGTAAATTTTTTAAATTTTGATGCATTCTACCTTCTAGATGAGGGCACAGTGGAGCCCTGTTATTCAAACTGCCTGCATTTTAATACTGCTAGGATGATAAAAGAATTAAAAATACAGTCAAACTTTAAATGCAAAGTAATAGTTCTAGTGAGCTCCTCATAGATCCCATGTAATTTTAATTAACCTGAACCTGGCTGAAAAGGGTCCCATCGAGGTGGGAGACACAATCGTGTCTTGTGGCAGCCATCACACTCTTATCTAGCAGTCAGACAGCAGGACACCGGCAAGGAGACGAGCCCCTGTTCACTGACACATGTAGATAACCAAGACAGGACACACACACACACACACAACACAGTGGAGCTGGGAAAGTTGCAGAAAATGCTGCTAAACTTTGAGGAAGTACGAGCACAAGCAGTAGTGGCCTAGCGGCTTAAATAAGTTGATCCATAATTGAAGGGTTGTGGGTTCAAATCCTGATCCACCAAGGTGCCACTGAGGTCCCCTTGAGCAAGGTACCATCCTCACACACGGCTCCCCGGACAACTTTCATTTGCTGCCCACTGCTCACCATGGGTGATGGTTAAATGCAGAAGACACATTAAGTTGTGTGTGTTGTGCTTGCTGTATATCACAATGATCACATTTTCAAAAATGTATCATATTTTTTTTTGTAGGTCTCTCTCTATGAAACAGGTCTCTCTAAGAACTATTAAAGAACTGCCAAACAGCATTACACGGATGATGAATTTTTCACTCATGACAAATAAAATGATTGGTTATTAGTCTATTTACAGATGAGTTAAAAAGTAAAAATTTCAATTGCATCTACAATGAGTTTAAATTAATATGGGACCAGATGATCTGTCAATGTTTCTAAAATACAAAATAATAAATCAAATTAAAATTAAAAATACAGTTAACTAAATATTGAACTAATCTTTAACCAGAAAGACAGTCAACATTTCGCTATATTGGTTCTGTAAACCAGTGCTCTTCACATGGCTGCTCCAGCGGGTTAGTCTGTTTGGTAAATCTGCTCCACTGAGGAAAAGAGAAGTAAACAGTGGTGTTAAACACCAGACTCAGGCTGCAGTGGGGCGGCTCGGCGGTGAAGATTACACGTCACCCTGCGTTTACAACCGGGCCTTCAGCCTCGGCCTCAATTAAAAGCGACGGAACTGAAACTCTGGGAGGCTTGGCTTAATTCACGGGATGTGGAGGAGGAGAGGAGAGGGGAATAAACCGAGACGAGCAGAAAGACAGGAAGAAAGGTCGTGCGATGGAGGGGAGATTGAAAAGCTGTAGGTGCGCGAGAGGGGAGGGCGGCGGCGCTGCCTGACAGTAAATGATGTGGGGTTTACTCTGCAGAAACAGCGGGGAGCACAATTCACTCCGCAGGAAATAATAAACATGATCCGAGGACCCCGTGCCATCGCCACAGCTGCCCTCTCCCGCCTGCCAATACAAATGTCAGGACGTGCAGGATCTGGGGGGCGAGGGGGGTGATGAGGTCTCGGCGCCGCACTTTTATTGGTTCTTTTGAAGGCAACGTCACTTTCAATTCTTTACACGTCCCCACTGCATGACGTCTTATCTGACTCTCTTACAAACATCTCTCCATTCACAGTTCTGCAGTAAACCAAACCACAGTTATGAAGTAAGACGATTCATCCATAAATCATGTAGACCAGGGGTCAGCATCCTGTGGCTCCAGAAAATAAATAAAAATATTTTTTTTCTGTTTTTTTTATTGTAGTACAAAATGTGATCTTGTAACATTAAAATGAAATGTGTTTAATTTTTTGTTGCTCGAAATATGCATCACAAATGCCGTATATGCGTATATGCCTGCATACACACGCATCCCCAGCAGAGCTGATAATAAGTTTGCTCAATATGAGCAGCGTTTCAAAATCTGACGCCAATTGTGGTGAGTAAACAGTTTTATATATATATATAATATTTAGTGTCTAATGATTTGCATATGTTGACTTTAAGTAAGTTGTGTAGAATTAGCATAGCGCTTAGATCTTTTCTGTCCGGCCGGGTTTTTAGACTAGTCTGGGTGATTAAACATTAGTCGCGTCATCAGCTCCTACACGCATGTTGTGACGTAAAAACAACACCGTTCAGGCAGCGTTCAGCCCCCCAACCCAACCGCACACGTCCAGTTTCACACGCAACACACTATCCTAGTTCTTTTATACATAAAACTTATGCAGTGTTTTATCTTCACTTTATATGGAAAAAAGAATTGGCAGCTCCCCCTGCTTTCTCTTTTGTGGAACCCGGGTTAAAGGTTGCCGACCTCTGATTCATGTGCTGTGTGAACATTGTAATGTTCCTCAACCAGCAGGAAATGAATGATTCAGTTCTTGCTCGGCCTGTCTACTGCGTGTGAAGAAAGCAAACAATCAATTAGGCTGCTCTGATTGGCTTTGATTTATAATTATCGAGCTCCGCGCCCCGTCCGCTTTTACTTTAATTCAATAAGCTTGTTTGGCGCCCAGCAGCTGCTAATTTGCCATTCGGTGGCATCACAGGTGCACGTCTCCGGCAGCGCGCCACCAAACTCCGTCCTCATCGCCGCCCCTCCTCTCTGCCGAGTCCGTGCCTGCGTCCTGTACTGCCCCACCCCGTCCCTCAGGGAGACTCAGCCCCCACCTACAAGCCTCAGAAGCAGGAGGCACTTCACCCACCACACGTCACCTGGCCGACACCGATTCATGAGGTTCATCTAGAGGACACCCAGAAACTTCTCCACTAGCAGAAGGAAGCTGGAGAGGGAAGCAGGGAGCTTCAGTCATGCAACACCTCACTTTACCCATAAACCTGGGGGGGGGGCAATTCTCATTCGGTTTCCATATAAAAGAACTAGGACCTGCACAGATTCACAGATGTGCCCAGTTTGTAATGGAACATGGAAAAGGGAGAGATTTTGTTGGGTTTAAGAGTAATAAATTTTAATGGCATAATAATTAGCATATTTCTACAACTAATGTTATTACAACCATTAATACTTTATGATAACCATAATGTTGTTGTGTTTGTAGTACTTTTTATATCTATGCTCCTCTGTGGAGTTATTGCTTGGTTCGCTTTTTGCAACCTCATTTAACATATTTTGTATTTAATGCATTATACCAAACAAAAAAACAACCCTGCTAACGGGAGACATGAGTGTTTTGAATAAGCAGAATAAACAACCCAAATAAACCAGACGAACACATTCTCATTACTAAAAAATGACTAAATTACTAATAATGTGCCGCCATCACTCTGAAAATCCGGAGCTGCACCACGTCTTCCTGTTTACATTTTAAAAAATAAAAATAATAAATGAATTTCTGATGCATGGCTGCTAATAAGGAATGTTTGCATTGTTAATTAATCTAAACCCCGATGTGAAACGTGGCCTGTCACCATCAGTCGTGCTGCTCGCAGGAAGATAGGCAGCCAGCGAGGGGCGGGGCTAAAGCTACGAGTGTCTCTGATACTGACTTATTGTGTCTGGCACCCACTTCTGAGGCCGCCATCTTCAAATAAAAAACTTTAACACACACATGAAAAATGCATGGCCGGGTCCCACGGTTCGGCTTTGACTCCGGCCTTTTCTAAAGAGATCTCTGGAGACGAGACATATGTGTTTCTCGGAGCACAAGGTGCTGGTGTGGCAGACGCTCAGTAGAGAACAGCAGCAGCAGCAGCACTGAGAATATGTTTCTGTCTCTAAAGGGTTCACTTGGAGGACCCGTGTTGCAGAAGAACCTCAGCATACAGAATCTCTTCACTCTTGGAATTCCAAAATGCAACAGATTTAAATAAGGAATTTTACTTAAAATTGGCACACTCTAAATTCTATAAGATGGGAGAAAAAAATCAGAATATGTCAATTTCTGTCCATGACCTGCCTTTGCACCAATTTCATTATTATACAATGAATTATGGCGACACTTGCAAATCTACTGAAGATTTCTGGAGTAACAGTCTGAAGCAGCAAGCAGAGAGGAAAGGAGAAGAACTCCAGATTAGAGTGGAAATAACAGATAAAAAAAGCTTGAAAAAGCATCAGCATATTAAAAAAGGAGGGGAGGTGGGTGAACTGATAAGCTGATTGATTTCACAGATACACTGACCAGGAGATGCCCTTGAGTGATGCGATGCCGATAAGAAATATTGAATTTTCAAAGCTCACGATGAAAAGCAGCTCTCAGAACTCAAAGTCCATCTGGGGACTCCCACTCCACAGATTCACCACGGTTTGCTTGAGGCTGAATTATGGGTTAGACCAGTGTGAGGATTTATGTTCTATCGTCAGCTATTCATACGCAGCTGATTTCTGCCCAACACTCTATGGCAAGTGTTTTTTTTTTATTATTACATGCAGCAAATTTATTCATGATTCCTTTCAAAAGCAGTTCACTGAACAAAGCTTTAATTGTGCAGCGTGTTTGCAAAGGATAATATTACTTCTAATTATGCCAGGCATGGCTCTTGTAAAACTAACGGCTGACCTTAAATGTGCCTTTAATTGGCTTCAGTTCACTGGAGGAGACTATTGTCCTTCACACTGACATCTGCAGACCCAGTTATCTCCCAAAGAATGAAGCCAAATTTTTTATATATTGCAACCACGGCATATATAAAAATGACACTTTTTAAAACTCCGTTGGTACAAAGGCTCTCATGAAGTCACATTTAACCTGTGACATTGGAGCATATGTAAAAGTAAAGTATGTTTTCAAGTAATAGTGCCCAGAAAGTGCTGAAGCAACAGCTGTAAAAAAAATTCATCCAGAGAATCCCCAGGCACTGCCACTGATAAACCAACACAGCTCAGCTCTCACATTCATCTCACTTATCATCTCCTAACACATAAATAAAATGGTGACACAAAAAAAGATTCAAACATTTGCACAGACCAAACTTAGCCTCTTCTGCACATTCAGCTAGGGACCTGGTCTGATTTATGAAACCATTAATAACTTAAAGAGGCAATAAATTAGAACAATTAGGCTGTCATGAAAAAAATATATATATCCAGCAAGTTAAAATAAAAGCTCTAGTTTAATACTTTAAAATTATTCATGATGCAAATAACCGCATGGTGCATTCATCAACACAAATCAGGTATGCACTGCATGCCGCTGGAAATGAACACAGTTAAGTAAGAAAGCGCCAGAACTCGGCTTTCCTCCTCTTCCAGTGTGTGTTCATGTCTTGAGACCAACTGAAAATGATGTTGGGGTCGCCGGACATCGAACCTTCAAAAAGCAACACTCTCTCAGTAGTAACATCAAATGAACTCCATGGGAATTAATTAGAGATTCCAATTTCCTTTAAACTGTTGGTTCTTTTGGGTACCTTCTGGTACATTATGTCTGATGAGGACTGTCTGTACATGCAATACATGCTTATCGCGAAACGATCTCAACATTTTTGCCTGTTTGTTTATTGCCATGTACTTAAAGCTGCATGGTGATGGAAGCAATTCTCTCATATGTGGCCCCGCACACCAGCAAAAGCTCAGTGACAGATGTGTGCGTCTGGAATTGAGTGTTGCTACGGCAAGCAAAATTAATTAACACATCCACAGGGCTTCAGAACTTCGCTGCATAACAATGAGTATTACGCCCGAGCCATTAAATTTAATAATCAGGGACTATTTGTTTTAATATTTGGATTCCTAGGCTGCACATTTGATTTCTCTTTCTCTGGTGGTTCATTTTACAAATGATGCATTTGGTATGTGAAATGCGACTTCTTAAGAAGTGCCTCTCGACTTGTGTCTTTTCATGCGTCCCGTCTAATGCTGCTGCAGTCCTGGACGTCCTTGTCTTCAGGGTCCAACGCAGGAAATAATTCAGAATCAAAAGCATAAATAAATGGAATGCGGCAGACAGCCCCCGCCATGGCCCGCCGCCTGAGGAGGTAATGGAGGCGTTACTGTGAGTGATGGGCTGGGCTACTACGGTACATCATCTTCATCATTACTTGCACTGCCAGTATGATGACCCTGTGAGACGTCTTCATTTAGTCAAGCTAACCTTCCCTGGGATCACCAAAGGAGAAGATATAGCTGCAGCCCGTAAATTCGTCCCATGTTTCTGGGGGCTTGGACCAATGAGGTGGGGTCAATTTGTCTTTGTTGCGATGCCTCTGACATTCAAAAACGGGGCCTTGAGGCTCAACACCTGCCATCACCACCACCGCACATCTGGAACAGACTGTGGACCCATCCATGAACTCCACAGCATTTAATCAGCACCACAGTTTACGAGATAACAGACCTGGACCATTTGCGAAACCTGATGCAAATGAGACCGACTCCCCCACCACCAGGCGAAATTACAGCCTCAAACCCCAAAACCCATTTACCACAGATTGCTTCAGGCTCTCTGATGTTGCTTTAAAAGCCAGAAATGTGACCCCCATCTCGGTGCTGATTACGTTCTGATGAAATGAGGAGAAATGTGGGATATGGCCTCAAAACGTTCTTCCCTCTCAGGTAGCAGACTTCAGAATGTCATGCATAAGGCATGAGAAGAGGAAATCTCATAAAATTCTGATTAATTTTTGACCTTCCTACAGTCGGAATGCTCAATGCTGACTTGGATTTCAACAGACAATGATCAAGACAATGAGATGACGCCTATTCTTCTAACCCAAAAAATGAATCAATGAAAGCAATGTTTCAGGTCTGCACTGAGAAGAGGGGAGAAGGCCGGGCATTGTTAGGGTTGTCATCAGACAGGGGTCCAAGGCAGAGAAAGTACAAGTCCATGATCATTTCTGCGGGTGAAAAGGCCAATCTGTTACCAATACCATGGTAGCAGCCAACGGTTTAGGATCCTCATGCTCAGAATACTGATCTTGTTCTGAGATGGTCGGTGTTTCTCAGTATCAAGGATGTTTACTCCATACCTCTTTTTTTTTAGCATAGTGTATGAAAGAGCAATGTGCAAATGTGTTTTATTGGGAAAAAAAATCCCATCCTTGCTGAGGTTATACAGTAGACACAAGCCGCTTTGATAAATTGGATCAGTGACTTGGTCCTTGGTTCAATTTTAAGGATAGGAGTCCTTTGGTGAGATCTGCTGACGATGCAGCCAGTCAATGATACTTCCTTGGCTTTGAGAAACAGAAGTCAGGGCCGGCAGAAGTGCTTGACAAACTCTCACAAACTCTCATTTAAAATGACCTTGTCTCCCTACGGAACAAAGGAAAATGCTTTGAAATTGTGTGGTCAGAGTTTTTAGCAGACTGGTTATGTGTACAGTCATAACATCATAGCAATCCAAGTTTTGAGATCAGTTATGAACCCAGTGGTGAATTAAAAAGACACGGTTGAGCCACCGCCCTTGTATGCATTAATGGATGTACTTGATGTTTCAACAAAATTAGTTAAGGTCCGCTGATTGTTCCATAACCAAACTTGTGGGTGTTCTCAAGTGTCGTCTTCATTTGTGTACCAAATTATAGCAGAGAAACCGTTTCAGAGGACTGGAATTTGAATATGTGGCATTAATTTGAAGGACTGGATATTTGACAAAATATTTAATTTGAGTATGCAAAACTCATTGCAGTGGTTGCAGCCAAGTGAACTTGATTGTTTTCATCATTATGATACACAGCAAGCACAGCACACAGTGCACACAACAAAATTAAGAGGACACATTCCGTTGTTTTCAAGACCTTGAATGTGTCCTCTGCATTTAGAAAGTGACGTGATTGTCATTGTGAAGCAGTGCAGCACAGCACACGGTGACACAACAAAATGTGTCCTCTGCTTTTAACCCTTAATCACCCTTGGTGAGCAGTAGGCAGCCATGACAGGCACCCGGGGAGCAGTGTGTGGGGACGGTGCTTTGTTCAGTTGCACCTCAGTGGCACCTTGGCAGTTCGGGATTTGAACCGGCAACCTTCTGATTATGGGGCCACTTCATTAGCCGCAAAGGCCACCACTGCCCTATTTAAACCATCACCTTGTGAGCAGTGGGCAGCCATGAAAGGCACCCGGGGAGCAGTGTGTGGGGAAAGTCCCTTTCAGTAACAAGTTCACTTCTTCATCCGCTATAGTGTGTGGCCATGGCAACAGTCTAGAACTGATGTCGAACACCAAGTGCAATGTGTGCAGGTGCAATAGTTTCATATCTTCCATGACGAAAAGGAGACAACTGAAGACGCTGGTAGATGATGCAAGTGTTCATCAAACGCTAAAACATTCCATTTTCCAAAAATCACCATGCAATCGATTCCCCATAGTGCCACGCCCTCCGCTGCCGCATTAGCCCTATCCAGCGTCAAGTCTGTGAGGAGGATCCTCGCTGGGATAATATTTGAAGCCAAGCTGTGACAGACGACAGAGCGCTAATCTGCTGGGCTTGCAGCATCTCCTCGTGCTCTGCTGGAGAAAACAGCTATTATCTCGGCAGCCTCCACCCTGAACCTGACGCAGCAGAGGTTACAGGAACCTGCAGATACGCACGTTTATGATCAACACGTCTCGCAGGACTGTGTATGCTTATTTCACCCGTCACCAAAGTGTCAGCGTGGTGCATTTGAATGGTATGTTAAAAAGAAGGAGCTTACACTTTATCTATGGCATCCTGTTTCCCATAATTCTACAGGAGCAGTTCAGTCTTAAATTATAGGGAGCGGTGTCATCCGAAAGATCTTCAGCACAGTCGGATGTAATCAACAGTCCTCCATGTACGGGTGACTCCAGCCTTGATGGAGGGAAATTGGCCTGAGAGCTTGGACCTAGAACAGTGAGGCGCTCTTCACTTCCAGGCTTTGTTTTCCAAGTTGATGACTTTGTATTAGGTGATGTTTATTTCAAAGGCCTGCATGCTTTCAATAATAGAGTGAAGTGATTGTCATTGTGATACACAGCAGCACAGCACACGGTGCACACAGTTAAATTTTTCCTCTGCATTTAACCCATCACCCTGAGTGAGCAGTGGGCAGCCATGACAGGCGCCCGGGGAGCAGTGTGTGGGGACGGTGCTTTGCTCAGTGACACCTCAGTGGTATCTTGGTGGATCGGGATTACGGGGCCACTTCCTTAACCTCTGGTCCACCACTGCACCATGCTCCGTGCTCCAGGTATACAAGGGAGCAGAGCAAACCATGAATAAAATTAAAAAAGCAGCATAATAGCCCACATAAAACACCCAGCCGCCTTCACGGATCAGCCAGTCAAGTTTTAAATGATGCCGGCCGGCGGGCAGGTGACCTGGTGGACTAGAGCGTCTGGCACATTCCGACAGCAGCCTGGCTGGTGTCATATACAGACCCTGCCCCGCGGTTGGAGAAGTAGACTCATTTTCCGCACCTCTTCATGCTTTATTCACTTCTGGCTTACATTTTTAATGATGCCACAGGGAGAGAAATGCAGGCGCTCTCCCTTCTTGGCTGAGTGTAGCCTCGGTAAATACCCATGAGGGACGGTCTTAACATGCAGAGCGCGCAGGCTTACAGTGAATTACTTGTTGCAGAGCTCCCATTCAGATAATGTGCACACGAGAAGGAGACTATTTCTCTCTAACTAAAATTTTATTCCAATACAGGACTGACATGCTGAAAATGTGAGGCTGTATCCCATCTGACAAGCTAAGTGAACTGATTAGCGCTCGCTTTGTAGATCTGATCAAATTCATTATGAGGCCCATCAAAGCAATTACCTGTGTGCAGCCAGTCGGTCCCAGCAGAGCGCGTTTGTGGGAAATCTGGACCAGGCGCTGAAATAATAGTAGGAGGTAGCCAGGGGGCACAATCGGGTTTCATTTTCAAACCATTTCTTTCTCCCTCAGCATTGTTTAAGATAAAAACAGCCATCCGGATGGAGAGCAGATGAAAAGAGGGGACGGAGGACGGAACATTTCCAACCTCTTAACTTCGTGCGCCTCTGCTGCTAATCCAGGATTTGCCTTGAAAAGCTGATGCCAACACAAAACTATCAGCGTGAGATAAAACAGTTCAGGGACGAAACAAAAGGGACTGATTTACTATTCACTTAGGCTTCTGATCGTTGGAATTTTTGCTCTCGGGAGAGCTGGCAGTGCAGCACCTTATCAGCCCAGTCGACTCTCCGTCTCTCTTAATATGATGTTAATTAAGAGCCACAGTGCAGCCCTCAGAGCAGCTGACAAGCATTCACTATATATCATTTATGATCAAGAGCATTTCAATATCGAGATAAAGAAGAGCTCCGAAGCCAACGCCATCTTCCCACTCCTCGGTAATTGGGCCACCTTTCTTTACCAAAGCCGGAAGGTCGGGGTCGAGAGGCTCAGCAGAAACAAATACAAGCAATTAGAGAGGTGACCTGAGTTACCTGTGTTCTACTGTACCAGCACTGTACCCTATAAATCGCAGAGATCAGAAGAGCAGACATCTTCCCAGGAACCATTCTGTACCTACATGGACATAACACTTAACTGGATTGACTACATGGGGTAGTGGTGGCCTAGCGGTTAAGGAAGCAGCCCTGTAATCAGAAGGTTGCCGGTTCGAATGCCGATCCGCCAAGATGCCACTAAGCTCCCCGGGCGCCTGCCATGGCTGCCCACTGCTCACTCAGGGTGATGGGATAAATGCAGAGGACAAATGTCACTGTGTGCACCGTGTGCTGTGCTGCTGTGTATCACATGTGACAATCACTGCACTTTCACTTTAAACTTTACATGGAAGGAGGCTGAGCCATAGTTAAACTAGAGAAAAGAAATGTGGTGTTCACTGCTACGCTGCTCAGTTGTGCCTGATATTTAAGGACATTAAATCAACAGATGTGCTAATCTTTTTATATGTGCATGACTTACTTACAAAATGATTAATGCTTGGAAGCCAACACAACATTCAGCAATAAAATGGCATGGACCATGCAGGAATTTCAAAAATCAATTTCTGAGCTGCTGTATGTCCAAAACAGAAAGAACCGTTTAGTGAGGAAATTGTTTTGTCTCAGGAAATATGCCGAGCTTAATGGGATTTCACGGCTGTCCTCCTGGGACAGATACTGCAAATCTCCTCCACATCCCTGAGGTTAGACTTGAGTGATAATGACAAAGCTGATCTGAGAGACTGACTGTACTCCAAAACCCGACGCCAAGAGAAACCATTCATAAAATGGGGGCTTCAACCTGGCCAAATTCCATGAGAAAAAACTGCGAAAAAATATGATCACCCTTAACAATTCAATTGTGCAATTCAATCTTTGGAGTAATCAGACATGGTCCAGATTAACTCCTCAGGAAGTCAGCCCTGTGAAATCAAGCCTGAAATCAAGTCGTCGGCGTTTTGTTTTTACCTCTGCTGGCAGCGAAATGACAGATCCGCGGAAATGTTTCTGCTGAATCTCAATTTTAAATGCAACAGGGTGGTAGTGGTGGCCTAGCGGTTGAGGAAGCAGCGCCGTAATCAGAAGGTTGCCGGTTCGAATACAGAGGACACATTCCGTTGTGTCGCTGTTTCACAATGACAATCACTTGGCTTTCACTTTCATCTCAAGACGGTTGCAATATCCACATGGCTGCTTCATTTATGAAATTGGCCTAATAAAAAGAAATGCAGTAGAGTAGGTATCATTCGGGACAGCAGAGCCTACACACGTTCATTTATTCGGAAAAAAAAAAAAAGCTTTTTATTTGTATTTTAATTTCGATTCAACAGAGTAAATATTCCTAACTTTAAGATATCGAGCTTTGTCAATACAAAATGTAATTTAAGGAATCGCCACAAGAGGGAACTACGTGTTAAGGCACAAATAAGAAAATCAGATCAATTAATGTACCAGGCCTACAGGTTTTTACATTGCCCCCATGTAGTTGCACACTTTTTCCTTTTTTACCCTCCTATTTAGAGTCACCAATACAGCAAGCATTCATGCCGGAGGAAACTGCTTTTATGCTGCATGCGCTGCAGTGATTGGATTTTCCCACATCTGCTTCACTGGGTTATTACTTGTTGAGCCTTAGCTTCTTGGCTATGCTAATTATTCCATGACTTCAGGATGTCTGCTCCAGTGGAAGCCTGTCTTATTATGTATACACCCGAGCACCGCAGGGCTCCTCTTCCCCCATCCTCCTCTCTCCTTCTCTCCTTCTCTCTCTCTGTTTACTTAACATGTCTGAAAATAGGCGAAGGAAGAAGCCGCTTCCTCATGCTCACCCTCACGCTCCACTTGCATGAACATGGGCCAAAATTGGAGCTGGGAAGCTAATGTTTTCCTATAGGGCAATTTAAAAAAAAAAAAAGAGCTGTGATGATGATGAATTAGACGTCTGCTATGAATATTTGTGGCCCTCCACCACCTCCTCCCAAAAGCCCCAGCATTATGGAGAGAGGAATGGCCCTGAGCTCCCTGTGCTGACGTTTCCAGCACTTGCTTGGATTAGTGGAGCAGCCGGCTCCATCGGCCGGGCCGTGCCGCTTAATCCCCCTGACATTTCAATAGGCCGCCGCCTCCACTTCCACAGCTCATTCTGTGCCTTTTTATTTCTTCACCAAAAAATTATTTATCATTAAGCCCACCGAGCCAAGGCAGGGATGGTCAGGAGACCCCAATTCATCTGCCAGTGGCAATTTCTTCTGCTCATTTCTTCCGAGGTTCCAGTCATCCTTCACTCAGGGGCACAGCCGAGAGGGAGATTAAAAAAGAGGCAGTAGAGGGAGGGCGGTGCTGCTAATAGAGCCTGATTTCACTATCATCTTTCCCAGCACCAGGGCTGCCTCCATCTCCATCTTATTTTCAAGCTGCTCTCAGCTCTTATTAAAATATCAAATTATGTGCAGATCTAAAGCATCAGGAGCACGTGGTCTCATAGTTTTACTGTCTGTGCGTTACTGTATTTCATATATCCGTCTCTTCTAGATATAAGCACGATGTGTGTCCTCTCATGTCTGAGGTCCTCAGTCACTGTGGGTCAGACAGCAGCCATTAAAGGTGAATTTGAGGGGCTTATGATTCGATCATTACGCCCCTAAAATCCAAGTTCTCTTCCTTCAAAAATCCCCTGGTGAAATTCATCTGTGCTATCGAGCTCAGCTCAACAAATTAAGTAAATCCTTCCCCAGTGCAGAGCTCCTCAATGATTTCCCTTAATTAAACGACCTCTGGAGCCGTCCACCCGGTCTCAGGGGAGCTGTGTCCCGGCGATGCAGCAGTACCACCTTTAAAACCCCCAAATAAGGAATCATGTCAGCATCACTCCCCAGAGAGACATTAGGGTTTAGTCCAACTCATATAGTCACATCCATCCTCAGCCTAATCCAGGAGAATTTATTATTAGAGGCCCAGTTTTCAAGATTTATGATTAATGCATCATTACGAGACCCCACACCCCACAAACACAGTTATGCAGGCTTCATGGTTGCACAGACCTACATTCCTGATGGGAAACCAATGCTTGCATTATAATTGTGAAAGCCTGAAAGCCGGAGTGGATTTGGGAGGTGCTCATCATACCCCCCATTATCGACCATGTCCACGAACGCTATTCACCAGCTGCCCGCGAGGGCAATCACATGGTCCGACCTTGAACAAGCCGAGTTCTCACCAAGGCCGCAAGATGCCTTCACCTATAAAAACACACATGCGCACCGGTCCTGTATTTTATCACGCTGCAGCTCACAGTGGTCATATTAGTGAACCCCTCATCATCATACAACAGGCACCCAGCCACCGCAGATACCAGACGACCTTGAAGCCAAGGTGCAACCCTGGAGAGGAGGAAACAGAGTTGAAATGCACAGATGCTTTCACTGCATGCAATAAGCTCTGTCTGTCATGCAGGCCAGCGCAGTCGACTTCCAAGCTTCTACAGGATAAATGCGGCCTGATGTTGCGGGAGAATGTAAGATTCAGACAGATGATGATTTTTGTTCCAGGCATAAATATGCACAAGCGAAATGTGCATTAAAGCAATTAAACAAATAAATTCCAGAGTCCTAGATGATTTGGGTTAATGGGCAGACTACATCTAAAGAGTAAAGGCTACAATCACTGGTTTATTTTTACGAACTGAGACAAGGCGTAGTATTGACTGATAATTACACTTTTAAGCTGCCTGGAATAGCAGCCGTTAATTACTTTTAATTGCCCACCGTTGGTCGCTGTTTTATTAAAGGCACCATTAGACTGTCATAAAAACAAATCCATTAGTAACAGAAGGGTAATAATTTATGTAAACTGTCATTTTGAATAAAAGTCCCCCATTTGGTAATGTGTTATTGATCGCCGCAATGGCTGCTGTTTCCCTTGCAACACGTGTACACACACTTACTCCACAGCCAGTGGGCCTTAATGCCTCATCCACATCATGGTAATTAAAACTAATGTGCTCCCATTAAGCGTTCCGCCATCCTTCCAAATTGACAGTTCTCGAAATTAATCATGAAATAGCTTGTAACTGCAGGCCATTACTGCATATAGGCTAATAATAATCAAGATGTTCTTTATTACAATGCCGAAGCCAACATCAATGGGTAGAACCAAGACCAACATCTAACGTTTACACCAACACGTCTTATTTGATAATTCAAACAGAAATTCAAAAATCAAGCCATATTACCTCATCAGTTGAAGTTTTGTAGGTGTCAGTATTTACCCCTCGACACTCCTGAATACCAATGTTAATACACAAACTTTTGTGATTATGTATTAATGAAAAGCTTTGGTCTTCTTCTGAATTCCTTGCGTATCATTCCTCCAACATTGTTTGCTACTTTTGTCCATTTTACATTTTTACACTAACAATTTCAGAATTTATCAGACCAGAGTGACTTAAAATCAGTAGTGACAGGGACAGTCTCCCCTGGAGACACTCAGGGTTAAGTGTCTTGCTCAGGTACACAATGGTAGTAAGTGGGGTTTGAACCTGGGTCTTCTGGTTCATAAGCGAGTGTGTTACCCACTAGGCTACTACCACCCCTGTCAAGAAACCCTGTCAGCATCCCTGTCAATAACAGTGAGAAAAAGCATGGGGTGTGTAGTTTAATCCATTGACACGCTCCCGTCAAAAGACAAATTCCTCTGTCCTCGTGGAAGGTGCAAATAAAACAGAGCATTGCCCCAGTCTCTTAAAGAGAGGCAGTGTTTACAGGGACGATGGGTGGAATCCTTCAAAAGAGTATAATGAAGCGCAGCGGTTGCTCTCCGCTCCCGGTAAACGCTCAGTGTAAGCAGATTACACGGCTTTGAAAGTGTGTCAGATAAAAATCCTTTCTGAAGCTTTGTCTCAAATCGGTCAAAAACGCACCAAAAATGCACCAAACAATGTGTGTTCACTGAGCACCAGGAGTGGGGCACAGATGTGGACTCCACACACCATCTCGGCGTGAAATGGGCTTCTCCAGGCAGTTTGATGAACGGCCTTCTCTCCCCCCAGAGACGCAGGGGAGAGCCTCCTTCCCCCCGGGTTTAAAGCCAGCTGTTAGGAGAGGGACGGAGGTGACACGCCACAGTCCCGATCACAGCCTGGGGGGCGAATCAGGGCTCTGCCTGCTGCAGCATCCCCAACATAGAGAAAGACGATAAATCAGAAGGATGATTGGGTAATGATCTGCCACGATGTGCCATGTCAATGACTGTGGTATTGATGATTGCTAATGCATACACTCAAAAAAATTATTTGTTGGGTTAACTTAATTCAATTATGACACCTATATCCACACATTTGAATTATGCTATTTGAAACTAAGGCTGCCTGTTTGCAAGGGTCCTATTTGCCTGCCTTAGTTTCAAATAGCATAATTCAAATGTGTGGAAATAGGTGTCATAATTGAATTAAGTAATGCAATTACTTAATTCAATTGAATTGAGTGTGTGCTCTGTGGTGGTAAAATAAGAATAAGGTTTTTAGGGGTTTTAATATGTTAAATTTATATGCCAAATGTGCTATATGTTAATCTATGATGATACATATCATAGATTGATCAACTTTGAAATCTAATGAATTCTGTGTAACTAGTGGATAGAATCTTTTCTAACTTGCATTGTACCGCCCCCCCTTCGCACTGAACTGCGGCTGCAAACATCGGTTAATTAACAGAACAGAATCTGTCTTACTGGCAGCAGTACCAGCGTGTGACAGCTGGTGGAACAGAGAATTTAAATATAATGTGCGTGTGTGTGTGTGTGTGTGTGTGTATACTCATCACTAAACAATATCCTTTACTACATCCCTCCTCCACCACAGTCATCAAACGTAGAGCTATATTAAACAGAAAAAAAAACATGTTTTTGCTATTAATGACAAACACTGACAGCATGTGATCTTCAATAAATTCACTTTCCATAAATAGTTATTTCAGATTATTCATTGTCACACCGGCATTTCAACACCAGGCACGTGGGGGCAACCGCTCGGAAGCAGTCGACGCCGGGGTCTCACAGATTACCCCTGGATGCTTCTTCTTCTGGCCCTGAGGAGTCTTCAGACCAGCCCTCTTATACCTCCTGTCCAGCCCCGGCCACCGGCCGTCCGAGGACACAGCTCTCCCCGGCGCGCCGACATTAGCACGCCATGGTTCCCTGATCTGCACGGCCAAGCTCCAGCCCTTTCTCTCTCCCTGCCTCTGCATGCCACTCTAAGCACCCGTGTCCTGATCCTCCCCGTCCTCCTGCTTCTCCCGCGGCTCCCACGTCTGCGAGCACATGCCTCAGCCCCGCCCATGACTTCCATGTATGTTGCCTGTATTATTAGTACTGGGTGCTGTTAAATAACACTTAATATTTATTATTTACTGTGACTTATAAAGATGGTGGTTGTTGTCTCCAAGTCCCCCCTCTCCCTCATTCATATCTCGACTTTCTCCCCAACTTCTCTTTTTTTCTCTCACCTTTTTCAATGTCCCGGTCTTTTTTGTCATGATTGAAGCAAGTTAAATAAGAAAACATTTATATTAAATTATAACAGATACTCATACACACTTTCATGTGTCAACTGTGATTAATATGATATGGACTTTTTTTTTTGTAATAAAAGCAGGCAGTCATTCTAAGAGTGAAATATATTGGGTTTCTTTTTAGGTCAATTCAAGCATCAAGTCCACTTTGTATTAATCTTTCATTTTCCTCGCTGCCTTTTCTATTACAGATAAAGAGGCCAGTCTGATCTGCAGAACATCTCAACGACTTCTTTGGCAGGGAGGTCACCTTGACCTGCATCAGATGAGGGCTCGAACCCTACATTGAGTTCATCCAGCCCATCAACAGCTCATCTCTTCATTGCACAGAACACAAGAATGATCAGACAAGGGTGACTCAACAGAACGTGGCGAGTTCTGTAATAATACATTATGCCAAAAGATAATGGTACATTAACGCTCCCGCACTGTGCTCAGTGATCAGGGTATTCGATTATTCTGTTTCATGCCCAAGTGTGTAGGTCATTGCCATTACCTCTCTGAGTCAGTACTGTCCAGCCAAGTGAAGCAGATTGCATTAGATGCAACAGAAAGCAGCATCTCACAGCAAGGTGCAGTATTAGGACTGGTGGACATCAACAAACACATTCACTTTTAACAGAGGATGTGAATTTCACATGCACTCTAAAAGGCTAACCAAGCAAACCATTATTCAGCAACCGGAATGCAGAAAAGTAAATTAGCATATCGATTGGACAATGGGCGGGAAAAAAAATAAACAGACAAGCAATTTTTCCATCATGTAAAAAACATTAAAAGATTGCAACTTGCATGTTTCTATGTGACTATACAGTACATTGTATAAGACATTTGTTTGCCTTGAAATAACCTAAATACGTGCAAAAAATAATAAAAACTGGCAACTAAATATCCAGTGATTTTCATGTTTTGATAATTTGCAAGCAATTCACAATTAATCAAAACATGGCATTTAAGAATATGATAATAGCAGTTCTGAGCCGTCTGCTGCTGTCACACTGGAAACACTATAATGGCCACAGTTGGATAGTGATTTGCAGCATTGTGCAGTTCACCCCCAATGGGGAACCAATCAAAGCCACAGTCTGGATGTAAAACAGCCGCTCTGTCACAGTTCAAAACAGCAGATATCTGTGCTTGTGGCTAAATAATTCATGAGCCCGGAAGTTGCCAATTACTTTACTCATCTGTAGGAAAAGAAGGAAGTGTTATTAATTATTGACATTGGCCTGTAGATGATCTAGATGATCACAGAATTCACGGGACACCTTTAAAGTTCTGAATGAACATGGCAAACAGAAAAAGATCTCTGGGGACCTACAGTAGCTATTAAAATAAAAAAATCTAAATTCTGTAGTGCAATGGAACTAAACCTAATGTGACAAGACTGCTCAACACACAGACAAGCTAATCCTTGCAGGAACATTACTGTGTAGACACAATCAATTATTTACATAAAAAGCTTTAATTATTCACAATCATTCCATTGCTTGATATGAATAATTTCTTTATCATTTCTTCTGAATCATTAATAATATATGATTACATTTAAAAAATAAAGAACACTATTCTCATTTGGTTAGAAACACTGCCAATTCTTTGTGTCATCTTTCACATATTCTAATTTTTGTAAAACTCTTTTGTAAAACCCACAGTGGTTCAAAGAA
The DNA here is from genome assembly GCF_900700375.1 of Denticeps clupeoides. Taxonomy (NCBI): domain Eukaryota; kingdom Metazoa; phylum Chordata; class Actinopteri; order Clupeiformes; family Denticipitidae; genus Denticeps; species Denticeps clupeoides. The sequence goes on along the minus strand of NC_041719.1, from coordinate 4,753,148 downwards.
GGTTTTCTAAGCTAGATTGGTTGCATAAGCACAGCTGTGTTAAAACCATTTCCTCTCCGATGACAGTAGCAGAACTCTGGGGAAACTGTGTTTTCCATTGTAGTGCATTTATATCACCAACCAAAACAGCAGCAGTAACATTTTCCAGCTCTACTCACATTCATCACATGTCCAAAAGAAATAATGAGCCAGATGAAAGGTCTACTTCCAGCATGGATCAAGTTGGCCAATATAGACAATCTAGAAAAGTGAAGAATAAATGCCCATATACTGTGAACTGCATAGCTATACAGTGGGGCATCATTTGAGCAAGTTTGAGCACTTGCTCAATATGTAAAAAATCACACTGTATGATTTTTAAAGAATTTATTTGTATAATGGTGCACAAAATAAGTGTTTGGTCAACAGCAAAAGTTCACCTCAATGCTTTGCAATGTAATCTTGGTTGGCAATGACAGAGGTCAAATGTTTCCTGTATGTCTTCACCAAGTTTGCACACACTGTAGCTGGTATTTTTTAGCCCATTTTTCTATGCAGATCTTCTTAAGAGCTGTCATGTTTGGGGGCTGTCACTGGGCACATTTATATTTACAGCATTTGGCAGACACACACATCCAGAGCAACTCACTTTATCCATCAATGAAACCACTCGTTTGGTTTGCTAGGACCCGATCTGTAGATAACGTTTGCATAACAACTCAGAACCCAACCGTTTTTTTATTTTGTGCTTGAAGATCTTTAATGACTCGGCTGTTTGGATGTCTAGTGAAAGTTCTACCACCTAGGAGCCTAGACAGAAGAGTCTAGATAAGGTACAGAATCTCTATTGAGTTACATAGCCACTTCTCCATTACCCGTGCAGTGTGTTTGGGATCATGCTGTAAGATCCAGCCACATTTTATCTGTAATGCTCTCGCTGATAGAAGGCCCCATTCACCCTTTTCTCAATACAGATCAGTGGTCCTGTCCCCTTTGCAGAAAAGCTGCCCAAAAGCATAATGTTTCCACCCCCATGCTTCACAGTGAATTTGGTGTTCTTGGAATGCAACTCAGTATTCTTCCCCCTCCAAACACAAGTTTTGTTTTGGTCTCATCTGACCACATGACCTTCTCACAACACACCTCTGGATCATTCAGATGGTCTCTGGTAAATTTTAGACGGGCCTGGAAATGTGCTGGCTTAACCAAGGGGACCCTTAGAACGGTGCAGGATTTTAATTAGTGTGTTGCTAATAGTCTCAGCTCTCTTCAGGTCATTGATCAGTTCCCCCTTTGTAGTTCTGGACTGTGTCCTCTCACCATTCTCAAGTTCATTTGTACCCCACGAGGTGAGATCTTGCATGGAATCTCAGATTAAGGGAGATTGTTAGTGATTCCATTATCTAATAAATGCACCAACATATGATTTCTTCTTACCAAGATGCTTGCAAATTGTAGATTGTCTCATCCCAGTCTTGTGCGGGTGTACAATATTGTCCATGGTGTCCTTAGACAGCTATCTGGTCTTGGCCATGGTGGAGGATGGAGGCTGATTGTTTGAATGTTTATACTGAGTTTAAACAGGTGCCATTAAAGCAGGTAATGAGTGAAGGATAGACAAGCTTATTAAAGAAGAAGTAACAAGTCTGTGATGCCAGAATTCTTGCCTGTTTGTGCTAAATACTTATTGCAGGTAGTGTGCATAATAGACCTCCTCAGTTTGAAAAACAACATGGAGATCATAGTTCATCATAGTTCATCACATCATAATACATTAGGGCACAAAATGCATTTGTGCGATGTGAACCATACTACAGTGTAATCCACAAAGATCATATTAAACTGCAGCACATGACAGATCAGTGATTATAGCGAATTTAGTTGAAGAGTTTTCAAGGATTAAATAAAATGTTGTTTTGTTTGCTAAGAAAAGCTATGCATGGTGTTCCTCAAATAGTCTCAAACAAGTGACAAGTGTTCCCTGTTCCCTTGTAAAATGCAGGTGGGTTTTGAAGCTCTGAAGTGAATGAGACAGCAAGGCCACTGCCTATCACTTAATAAATCTTGATACTTAGTAAATTACCAAATTACTTCATTTTAGAAAGATTTAATGTCTCCAGTGAAGCTGAAACCCAATTTAATCAAAATCACAGCATGTTTGACATTTCCGGCACAATGGGGTTATCAGATGACACACTTCAATTAAACATCTCAACAAAAGCATTCAGGAATATTTCTTGACACACACAAATTTACTCTAAATGCTAATTTGCTTAATGCACCCATTGAGTTGATTTAACTGAAGTAGCTTTATAGGTACATTTTAAAAGAAGCTTCATTGTATCATTTTAAAGACGATGTTAAGAAGGTAAAAAAATTGTTACTGTTAAAAAATACACAAATTCTCTTCCATTTTAACCACCAAGAAATGAAAACTCAGAAGATATGTGAAATTGTGTGAACTATAATACAAATGACAGGGTGATGGGGAATTGATGGGGTTGCTTGCTCAGTGGGTCCAGACCCCATAGAGCACATATGGCCAATGTGCCATGAAATACAGGCTAATTGCAGTCGCTGTGTGTAAAAACAGCCATTATTCCGCTTCGGCCTCCCTTCAACACTGAGTTAATGGTTAAACATGTCATCTTCTAGGAGACAAAATTCTAACATGAAATGCAAAGATAGATAATATTTTTCCAATGTCCAAAGAAAATATGCCCCGACTTATGGCAATAATTACGTAGAAAAACTGGGAAATTGAGTGAAAATTTAAACATCTGATTGCTATTTCAACTGTAGCCTCTTATGACCAGATTTGAGCTTGTGAAGAACTGGACACCTTAACATGAGTCCATTTTTGAGCGGGTGTGGGGTTGCCAGAGATTCCTTTATTAGCACCAGGGGGAAGGAAACTGACCCACTAATGTGAGTGAAAGTAAATAGGTGTGTAGAATGCAAATGTTTAATCAGCTAAAAAAAAATAGACTATAAAAAAAAATCTCCAGGTCTTCAGAAAAGGATTTTTAAAATTCTAACCAATGGGTCACATTTAATACAATAACAAGATAAAATGCTAAATAACACTTCACAATCAATATTCTGACAAACGACTCAGAAGTAAAATGTTACAGAACAGATCACAAGCAACAGTACCGCAAGGACAGAACACTTTCCCACAGGCAATACAGCAACAGTGCACAGAAATATAAAACGCTACTGCGTTCTTAAGGATAGTCTAGGCATTGTGGATTTATTGCATATTCGCTGTCTAGAAGTGTTGAAGTTCTCACATTCATTCCTAACATACTAATGAATAAACCAGAACTCAGCATGCAAACAGCTCACACATACAATGTTAATAACATGATAAATGTAACTACAGAACAGAATAAGGAGTACCAATTTTGTGAAAAACCTTCACTTCGTGAAGTTCGATGTTAAGTGTGCTACAGAAAGGAAGTTCAGAATCTGACTCTCTCCAAAATTGAAACTATATGCAAAGCAGATTTCACCATTAACGACTGGATATACCACATTAATCCAAGAAAAAAATAAAGCAGCCCCATGGTCTGTTTAATGCACAAATGTGTTCCTCCCATCTCTGGCAATAACCCTCATCCATAAGGAGTGAGCGGATGAAATTTAATGAGGCTGAGCTGAGATCCCAACACCATTTAAATTAACAGTCCGTGGTAATTGATAAAATAATGGAGTTGGGGCTTCCTCTGCCTCGGGTCCTCGGCTGCCTTTACAGCCAGTTTCATTTAGTGAGGAAAAATTCAGAGCAAGCCTCTACTAAGCTAAAGGTCAAGTACAAGACTTAATTTGCCAAAGGGAAACTGTTTGGAGCATAAACGAATTGGACTCGGAGCAAATTTATGACACATGCTGACTATTTTTTCTTTCCTCACTGACTTTGCCCTTAAGAATCTGACTGGTGTTCAAACGATTGCTGTCAGCAAGTTAAAAAAAAGGTTCATTTGAACAGCACTGTGCACCACTCATGCAAATAACTCAAAAGTGCACCTTTACCTGCATTCACACAGCTCCTCTGAAAAAATTCCGTACTTGGAATGGTTACTCGGCACGCAGCTCTCATAACCTGTATACTAACTAACTAGAAATGGGTGGTTGTTCCTGACAGTTCTACCTTAATTCAACCCTGAGCCATTAATATCACAGACGTTATGGGGACAGAGCTGGCAGGCCGAATAAGCAGAGTAAGCTTTTCCCACTCTCTTTTGCTCACATTAACAAACACTTCCAGAGCATTCTCAGAAAGAGAGCGAGTGCGATGCAACCCTCCAGCCGAGCTTCATCTCGTGTTCGCCTTGTTCTGTCTGCCTACATCAATGGTGATTTAAAGGAATATTTACCAGCACATTTGGCAACAGAGACAGAGCTGCAGTGGAAGAGGCGCCGAGAGAATATCTGAGCATGTCAGCGCTTCAAAAGAATACTTCAGTACCCTCCCCCCCGGACTGCATCAAAGTGTGAAACCAGAGAGTATTATAATACACACTCCAAAGTCAATAGCTCGTGGTGAGGCAAGATACGTTATTTACAGTTTAGTGGCTCATCATATTGCACATTGGTGTTAAAAAAAAACACGACGCCATGATAACTGTGTTAGCAGAGACCTCATTGTAAAGCACCACCATCAGCTGAACACTCGTGGTTAAATTATGACATTCTGGGTGTTTCATCTCTCAGCCAAAGTTGGCTCAGAAGGATTCTTTATGTTTTTAATTTTTTCCCATTTGGTACCACTGACCACTTTTGGTTAATCCCATGTGGAAGTACTGAGAATTTAATCTGACAGCGCACCGCTGGGAAGATCAGAAAGATGGATATAGAATCTCTCAACAGCAGTGATTCACCCGCGGCACAGCAGGACCACACCACACTGGACCACTGAAGGCCGGATGAAGCGGAGAGGGGAAATTCTAATCCTCAACTTTGGCAGATGTCACTCTGGAAGTTATTATCTGGCTCCAGTGCAGAACAGTCACAGAGGGACAGAGGGACAGAGGGACAGCAGAATCTAAACCCAAAACCTTTCTAGTGTAAGAAAGTTCAGAGGTGGAGGTCAGTCTGGAATGCACCCCAGACCCCAGACATCCTGTTTAATCTCCTCCTGCACACTAGATGATCAGGTGATGAAGCAGTGAAGGAGTCACGCTGGAACCAATACAGTCTCGCCGACCGGCCCTTCACAGCTACGTGTCAGGGGCAGGGGCCAGCGCTCAGCTAATACTGCTCCAAATTGCCTTCTGTTCCACATCCTTACCTACCAAGGCTAGATGAAGAGGTCAGGGGTCATGAGATTGTGCTGCGTGAGGGAAACTTGAGGGGAAATAGTGTAAAATGGCAAGAAAAAGTGATATTCATCACTTTAATATAAAGTGATGAGGTGACTGAGTTTTTGGTGACAATTAATCATTTTTGTGATTTAATACATAAGGAATTAAAGCAGGATGAGTTTAAATGCATTGAACAGCAAAAAAAACAGAAAGGGTCTTAAGACAGTTCACCCAACACAAGGAAGAAAAACGGGCTTGGATAGATCTTTTTTATTTACTGAAGCTGTCAGCAGCACTCTCTGGAGTCAACCCGAGGAGATTTGTTCTTTCCCATTCGGCTGAGAGCCCACAGAAAGAATTGATCAGGAGCTCCCGAGACCACAGCTGTCTCCTGATACATGCAACCAAGAGAGGTGAACAAAAAAAAACAAGAGGCTCCCCTTATGAACAAGCTTATTTTTATCAAACTCAGGAATCGTTTATTTTGCTCATTTTTATGTTAAAAAAAGATTGAGATTCTGCTTCCTATCTCCAGTCGCTTGATCTGGCTTCAAGTTCACATCAAATCAATTTAAGATAATATAATTTTTTTGTTTGTTTTACATCTGCTGAAATCACATAAAAATCTACTGGGCACTGTAATTTTCCTCTCTTGGTCTTAAACATGAAAGTTTGGTTTTTGGTATAATACATCAGTGCTGCCAAAGTCAGTGTTTGGTAAAAGAATATAAAAACTTGCTGTTTTCACTCTGTGTGTTACAGTAAATCAATGAGAGCCAGAAAGCTCTGAGAATGCAATCTGTTGTTCCTTGTGGAAGAAAACTTCTTCAGAAATAGACACGTTTGAGCCACCCTCCGGCACTGTGTGTGTGGCAAGGGGGAACACAGTGCTCAGTCCTGAAAGCCAATAATAGACCAAGGACAATTTTATGGTCGAAATAAACCAATTCGTGGAAAGAAGAACATTCTATTATTTTTTTTTCTACTTCTTTTTCAAATGGACCCCATCCATGTGAGACCCATAGCCTCATTCCGTCCCATGCAATTTCTCTTGGCCATTTCAGAATGTCTTAAATCACCCTAAATAATTTTGTCCTACAAATAATAATAAATATGTCTTTATAAAATTACTAGACAAGATGGCGTAATAACTAAACGTAGCTCGTGTTATGTGGTTGAGGGAATATTTTGTTATTGTGAGCATGAGTTTGAAGTATGCTTATAATGAGTGGTCGTTAAGACAAAAATCTTTGAAAGATAGGAAAAAAGGCTACCCCTGAGAAGCAAGAAGAAAGAAGAGCTGAGAGATGGAATTTCAAGCAGCTTTTTTTTTTCAGAACTTTTCCTGGCATCCCCACTGAATCGTGACTATAAGCTAATGATATGTATAATAAGACTCAAAGTCCGCACTGCATTTCAATTGAAGAGATGATGGATTCCCTGTTACTGTGACTAAAGAGCCTGATCTTTAGCCATGTTGCTCATTTGATTCATTTTTTTATTAAATATCCCATGCAGACGTGTACTGTGACCTCTTTTTGCACAATGGTTCCTGCTGCTGAGTTGCTTTCTCAATATTTACGGGTGAAAAACTGCATCCTCAAGGAGTCTGCTTTTCCTGTAATCTCCCACTTCAGAAGTTCTTTGCCGGCCTCTGTAACAGCATTTATTAAGGATGTGTCTGCATTGCCCAGCTCTGGGAAAGACCTTTTACTTCCCCTTCAAGACAAAACACTGCCAGTGTTTTCCAGAGCAACTACTACAGCATCCGGGGGCTTTTAGCGCTGCCAGGCCTGGATCTTGACACCAGTTGAACGCGGGTTAGAAGGTAAAACGAGTGCCAGGGAGAGCAGTGAAGGTATGAAAAGTATGCCACATTAATAATTAATTGGCTGGCAGAAGGTTGCTTCCCCCCTCTAGTCAGTCCACAGGAAACGTGTTAAGCAAAAGAAAGCTGAGCTCACTGAATCCTTTTATAACACTGAGAATCAAGACAACCCGAAGACCATTAATTGAAGAAAGAAACTTCAAAAATTAATAAGAATTACATTTAAATTATTTAAACCATATTTAATCATTTGTTTTTTGATTTCATCACATTTTTAAAAATATTTCTTTCAATTGTTCATGTTCTGGTATTTCAAGACAAGCTATCAACAAACGTCTCAAACTGCAGCCAGCGACGGAGGTCCTGAACTTGACGCATGGCGCGCAGGCGTGGCAGCCGTAGATTGCATTGGCCAGGGTCACCATGTGGAGATGGCCGGTGGTTGACAACGGACGCGTTGTTTAATGGAGGTCCCACCGGGGACGGGCTGTAGGGCCATTGTGTGCAGCCGGCCAATTTCTCTGTGAGCTGAACTGCTCAGACCCCGAATTTCACAGTGTGGCCGAGGTCAGCGGGAAACCCAGATTACAGTCCGTGAACGCTCTCGCGGCACGCATTACTAAGAGCCTTTGTGCGTTTATGGGCCTCGGCAACAAGCCAGTGGAGTTTTTCCAAAAGTTATGGCAAAGCACGGTTCAACACAATGCCTACAAATTCTCTGCAATTTTCACTCAACTTTACACATGAAAGAGTGAAAACAGAACAAAAAGCAACAATTTTGGCATCCTCGTCTTCCTCCGCTTATCCTGGTCCGGGTCGCGGGGGCACCATCCCAAGTAGAGAATCCCAGACAGCCCTCTCCGGCAGGACCCCAAGGCGTTCCCGGACCAGACTGGAGATATAATTTCTCCAGCGTGTCCTGGGTGGACCCGGGGGCCTCCTGCCAGCAGGACATGCCCGAAACACCTCCCCAGGGAGGCGTCCAGGAGAAATCCCGACCAGATACCCGAACCACCTCAACTGACTCCTCTACATGTGGAGGAGCAGCGGCTCCCGAATGTCCGAGCTCCTCGCCCTACCTCACCCTATCGCCTGGCCACCCTACAGAGGAAACTCATTTTGGCCACTTGTATCCGCAGTCTCGTTCTTTCGTCATTACCCAAAGCTCATGACCATAGGTGAGGATTGGAACTTAGATCGACTGGTAAATCGAGAGCCTTGTTTTCTGACTCTTCACCACGACAGATCAGTGCCCAATCTGCCTGTCGATCTTCTGCTCCCTTCTTGCCTCACTCGTGAACAAGACCCCGAGAAGCTTAAACTCCTCCATTTGAGACAGGACCTCTCTCCAGACCCGGAGTTGGCAGGCCACCCTTTTTCGGTCGAGAACCAGGGTCTCAGATTTGGAGGTGCTGATCCTCATCCCAGCCGCTTCACACTAGGCTGCGAACCTACCCAGGAAGAGGTGAAGGCCAGAGCCTGATGAAGCTAGGAGGACCACATCATCCACAAAAAGCAGAGACGAGATTCTCCTGCCACCAAACTCGACACCCTCCACACCATGGCTGCCCTTTGTCAAAATGAACAATTTCAACTCGTTTCAACGTTTTAAACGACCCGATAAACAGGCCTTACCAATCCAAACCGCTGACACAGAAACTAACAAGGTTGTCCGAGGCGGGTTTGTCCTCACCCATCACAAGCCAACATTCATGGTACAGTTAACATGCCAACCTGATCTTAACATAACACACGAAGTGGAAATGCACTGTGAAGCCCACGGCGGTGCTCAGAGGCGTAGTGTCCACAGCAACATATGGGTCCTGCAGTGATAAGTGCAGAGAAGCCCGGACTGCTGCTGCTCTTCATCCGTGTGATTGATGGTGCATCAGTGACTAAACATAAGATTGTGCGTGAGGATAAAATGAGAGTGATGCAAAAGTTGGAAGACCTTTATTCTCGTCATTTCCTTCATGGTTTTTTGCACCAATCACTACTAAATGCTGAACTGCAATTTTCATGTAAGTGAGAAAAGAAAACAGCACTAGGTAGGATGATGAAGGGACATCTGCTGTGCACATTCACATTTTAACTATGAATGCAGAAAAAAGATTTTCTAGCAGAGACTAGTTATATGGAAAATAAATCAAAGGCTGTAATGTGTCATGTAATGTTTTTATTTGAATAACAATCTGTACCAGAATGGATTGATTTGCTCATTTGACAAAATGTCAGAAATGCAAATTTAGAGCTCCTGTTGTGGATGATATGCCCTTTGTAACACCTCAGGGAGATCCGGAGAGTCCCAGAGACAAATCCACAACTGAGCTGGGACTCAATGCTGTATCAATAAAGAAAGGAGCACGTGCTGAGAGTGAAAGCCGTCAAAAGCACAGATTTCCAAAAGCTCCGTTGTGTCAGGTCTTCGAAGATTCTAGAGCTCTGGCTGGTTGGGGTGGATTTAATTGGATTCTAGCTTTCCTTTTGACTTCAGTGAAAAATAACTGCTGCTCCTATAGGGCCTTGAGAGGATGACATTTTTGAGCCGCAACCAAAACCCTACATGCATCAGGCCATCAAAATATAGACATCTGTACAACAGCAGACAGCAGCAAGAAGAACATGGATGACAGTTGTTGACGTCTGACAATGGGGTTTATGATTTTTCTGCCTTCAGATCAGAGATTTGAGGCCATGCTGAATGAAGTCAAAAGATCATGTACGCTTACAAACAGAGGGGCATAAAGAGCGAGCATGTGGCTGTGGAATCTATGAAATCCATTAGATAATAATAATAACAGGGGTTAGATGTCAGATCTCCTACTCAAGCTAAAACTAATAAGGTGGCATTCCAGCTGGTCCAGCAACATGGCTGTTTAGTTATCTGCTCAACATGGTTTGAATTGTGTTGGTGACAGTAGTTCATCTACAATTTCCCCTGCAACATTATCCTTCATATGATGAGCCGTTTATGAACACAAGCCAGAGTTCATTATTCCAGTGGTTCTATTTCCTATTCCTGTTACAATGTCAATGTGACTATTTCATTTCTGAATTCCCATGTACAACAGTACAATAACAGTACAATAGCAATACATTAGCTGCTTTCAGTGTGTGTGTGTGTGTGTGTGTATGAGAAAGAGCTAATGGTGCCCTACATCTGAGCACCACCTCTTCAGCTCTCTTCCCAATGAGCTAATGATCCCTCAGCATGGGGCTAATAACCGCATTCATTGGGCTCCAATCTGAGAAAATCTCACCCTGCGAAAGAAATATCAAGGATTTCAGCTTTGTGTCTTCCAGTCCTCATTGTAGTAATGGAGATAAATAGTCAGCAGGATGCAAGATCTAGAGGACTAGTGCATCACAACCTTTACTCTGTATACAGTGATTATTCCAAATGACTATAATCGCTTACATTTAAAGACATCCATGCAGTTATAGTTGTGCTGCATCCAAGCGCTAGAGTATTCAACACGATTTAGGACAACAGAACAGCGTTTTTCCTGGGGTCTTATTTTTGTAAGTAATGCACTCCTTGTGCGAAAGCGTAAAGGTAAATAAAAAGCCTGATGATCGGCACTGACTGGTTTGGCGCCAGGGTCTTGGATTTGCATGAATCATTTTTATTACTATGCAGCCTGCGCTGCTTAAGAGGCAGCCAATGGTTCTCCAGTTTATTAGCATGAGCTCCAAAGGCCCGGTGCAGTAAATTACAGGTCTGGAGCTTGCCGGCCTGCTGCCCCATACCTTGATAAGCCCAGAGTGATGCTGAGCACCATCCTTCTTGACAAGATGGTGTAAATGTGACACCTCCCAATGCATTTAATGGACATTTAAAGGAACACAGCTCTAGGATCCAGAACTTCCACAGGCTTTGGAAACTGGAAACAGATTTGTCTCAGATACATACATATGCAAAGAGACATCTCCACTGTTCTGGTGAAGAAGAAATAAACTGCATGAAAAGAGGTTCTGTTGTTGAAGACAATGCAAGATCCAGATTTTAACTGCAAAACAACTGAAGAGCTTTTGTCTTCAACCATGAAAATTCTCAAAATTTGAGACTTGGAATGCATCTTGGAATGTCCTTCAAATCACACCACTGCCAATAGTGTCTCCGGGGACTGCAGTCACAATGCAATTTAAATACTGTTAAGTTTACAATCTGCACTGCTACACACAATCACTGGCAAACTATCAATCAGCACTTTATAAGGGACGACTGGCTGTTATGGTAAATGCCAAGTGCGATGCGATATTGTTCCTCGCTCTCGGCTCGCTTTCCCCCACTCTCACTGTAAGTCTGTGCTCGCTTGACATAAGACAAATGGCAAGCCCAATCTCACATTTTCTTTCTTACCCCAACAACATTTCACACAGACATGCAAAACAAATAGGGGAATTGTCTTATCGCGGGAGAAAGAGAGATCGCTTCTCTGATTCAGGAACCCGCTGTCTTTTTCTGCAGGGGAACGGGGGAGGTTCTCGGTTGGCCACCTCTACTTCATTGTATTAGATTTGATCATTAATAAACAGTTCAATTCTGCATCTACAAAAATTATCCCATAATATATATATATATATATATATATATATATGTGTGTGTGTGTGTGTGTAAACTTCATGCCAGTCTTATTAGCAAGTTCACACAGAGACACATAGAACAAGAACCTCACAACCAGGAAAATCCCAAAAGAGAAGATTCCCAAACACTTCTGGTTCCCCCCTTCACCCTAAGAGAAGTAAAGTGAATTTAATTGTGAAACACAGCACAGCACACGGTGCACACAACAAAATGTGTGCTCTGCTTTTAACCATTGCCCTGAGTGAGCAGTGGGCAGCCATGACAGACGACCGGGGAGCAGTGTGTGGGGACGGTGCTTTGCTCAGTGGCACCTCTGCGGCACCTTGGCGGTTCGAGCTTACGCCAACCATCTAATTACGGGATCATTTCCTTACCCACTGGCAGCCAAGGCTAGAACCCAGGTCGCCCACGTCCTAGCCCAGCAACATAGCCGCTGGACCAGAGCAAGTTATGTATTCTGAAAGACGTTACAAAAATTAAATCATAAAAAAAAACATCAGCATCCCTTGTTTCATTTCTTTTCATTTAGTCCGCATCGGTGCGGTGGGCTGTTGAACCCACCTTATCACATCACCATCCGTCACCACACTGCTACATTTTTAGGTCTTTAGCAACACGACCTTCCGTCGTGGAGGGAGTCAATTTGCAAGAAAATCGCAGACAGAGAGACGGGAAAAAAGCACACGACTCGCTGACTTTATCGCCGTAATCACTAGTGCCGCCAAATCAGGAATGTTTCTGCACTGGACTCCCAGTCACTGAGCAGGATCTTGCATATTCCTTCACACCTACGCAGGAGCTAAAAACCCCGCTTTTCCTGTGAGTTCAGCACTACCTTCGTTCTCTGCTCACTTGCAACATGTCTGGACGGTTAAATCCCACCGCACACAGACGGGAGCGGTGCAGACTGGCGGCTGGCGTCGAGCACGTTAGCCGTACGATTACCTGCCGCCTGGTAGGCTGCACCGACAGGCCCTCTGCAGATGAAGTGCTTCTCAGATCAGTGTTGGCACTCTAAACGCGGGGAAGAGAGCCGCCGCTGTCTTCGGCCTAATCGCCCCGGAGAGCCCGTGACTCGGCATGCGCCGCAGACGCCCGGCCCAATTAACCAGAGGCGCCGGGCCTGCCAGCCCATGGAAAGCGAGAGGACGTGCGAGTCGCAGTGCTAACGTTTGCTTTCCTTCAGATGCCGAATCGATAAAGGGATCCGGTACTCGGGGGGGGCCGAGACGTATCTGTCACACCGCCGTCACGTGTACACAATGGACGACCTCTAGAAAATGGGTGCTGTTTGCATTGCCAGCCGTGATTAGATCAGAATTTTCTTTTTTATATGGGGGGCTTCATGCTCTGCTGGTCTCTCCAGACTCCAGTTCACAGACCTGATCTAGGAGCAGGAAAACATTATGTATTGATAATATTCTGCTCTTACCATGTTGTGGTAATTACGTAGAAAATGATGATCGATTTTCTTAAGTGGCTTAACAGACGTAGGAATGTTTCCCCACACAATAACTTCATCTGAGTAAAATCTGTGTGTGTGAAAGTGAAGTGATTGTCATGATTGTGAAGTGATTGTGAAACACTGCAGCACAGCACACGGTGTCCTCTGCTTTTAACCATCACACTTGGTGAGCAGTGGGCAGCCGTGACAGGCGCCCGGGGAGCAGCGTGTGGGGACGGTGCTTTGCTCAGTGGCACCTTGGTGGTTCAGAATTTAAACTGGCAACCTTTCGATAACAGGTCCGCTTGATTACCCGCTTGGCAAAACGCATACTGCCACACACTTATCGAGCCAAAATGATGAATTATGAATTATTTCTATGCCTTAATTCTATACAAGAGGTTTGAGAATTAATGAGTACAAAGGCAGACAAAGGGAGGTGACCTGAGGGATGAGAGTAAAAATGAAGCTGTCCTGGGTGAAGTGGAGGCAGGACCGGCCATCGATTTCTAATAAACACCCCCCTCGATCTGTCTAACCACAGCGCTGAGGGCCGAACCCCACCACACATTAACAGTTCACCACTAATGTCACCACCGGAGTCGGCGCACGTACGTCACCTCCGGCACTCCCTTCAATTACACAGCACGGCTGCTGCCGCCGCCATTTACGGGGACGAAAACGTGGCGGAAAAAAAGCAGCTCGGTGGCGGCGGCGGGAAAGACGGCAGGAAGCCGCAGCTGCAGGGACGGCGTGACTCAATGTTCTGCTGAAATGTCCTTTCTCTGTTCAGCTGGGTGTAATGGATTAATCATGCGCTGATTCTTCAGCCCATTCAGCCGCTGAAACAGACATTCTAAACGCAGTCTGGGGCATTTGGGGTTTTATAGGTGTGTGTAGCGCTAAAACTACATATACACACACAGGAAGGAAGGGCGTCGTCCCATTCCATCTGACCACACTTAACAAGGCCGCCTGCTTCACATGTCAGGAGCAATTCTGGTGTGTTTTTTTTACAGGAACAGCCGCCTCCGCGACACCGGGGACGCATCAAAAAGGCTTCGTTCAGAACGCACGCCCATAAGAGGCACAATAACATTCATCTTCAATTGAGCAAATCTCTGGAAAACAATTAGTGGCGTGCGGCGGCGCTGAATGGCTCTTGATGAGAACGGGGAGCACGTTGGAACAGGTTAATCACCGCTAATCCAGGAACGGGTGCTGGACATTTTCTGCCCGCTGACATTATACGATCATCATCGGAGCTCAAGAGCAGCGAGAGCATCAAGTTTTAATTAAAAGGGACGTCCTCTCCTCCCCAGTTTTTTTTTTTTATTTCCAAACCTTGAAGCAATGCTGATTGCGTCGGATCACCAAGAGCAAATTACTTTTCGTAACGTCTGGATGAGGGGGGCGGACGGGCGGAGGGTTTATCGGTTTTCACCAGCACCCTGCGATCGTGAGAGTTATCTGCAAAGGCTGCGTCCAATCACTTAAAAGCTCTTTAGCGTCTTTGTAAATAAATGTGTGTGTCAAAGCTGAGGTCATTCCGGTCCAGATCATGAAGTGAACCTCAGCAACAGGCAGAAAGCGACATTAATCTGCGAGTAATCGACAAGCGCCGAGGATAATGGAAGCAGGCAAGTGCACTCGGTCGCGACAAACAATTGTTTGATCAATGGTGAATCTTTTTAAATCAATTTAATAAAATGCATCAATGACATTTTTCCTAGAAAAACACAGAAATAAAAAAAAGAAGACAAACAGCATCGCAGACAGTGGATTGTGTCACATTTTCATCAGTTATGTCTGGTGGGCCAATAATGTTGAGGGCGATTAGTCAGGAGCACAGACGGTGGCATAATGGAAGGGATGAAAAGGAAGGGATGAAAACCACCAGGCGAGGCCCTTAAGACCCTCTGCCACACGGCAGGACCTGAATTCATCCCTCAGCTCGTCCAGTCAAAATCGAATCCAATACCGAGTGACTGACAGCATGTTCGATTCTGCAAACAAAGCGTCTCCGCATCCACCCACCCCACACACACCACACACACACACACAACAAAACACACCCTGAATGGAAAGAGCTACGTCGGCATCCGTAATGCAAAATCCTGTCCACACTCTTTATTTTATTTAACAGTAATAATGATCATTTCAAATTATTTATATGTTTTAGCAAAGTCACAGATCTGAATGTCCAAATGTTCATATATTTACATGTTATTTGCATAACATAGAATAGAAGCCATGCGTGTAACGCCATGTCTGTGTGTTTACACATTTTTGCTGATTCCAGCTACACCGCAGAACATCTACTAACAGCTGGAAGCCACCCTGCTGATGCTCATAATTCTCATATGGTCTCACGCCCCCCCATCCGTCAGGAGGCGTCCAGCCTTTAACCCGGAGTCGTTTATCTGGGCAGTAATCAAGAGGGAGCGGGAACCGAACCTGACCCCACTGCTCAGGAACCCCATCAAAGCCCCCAGTTACACCCCAGCCATGTCAATACGTCCACAAAGGCCTGATGTGTGGTCATACTGATGAATTAGAGCACCTCGGCAGCAGCTGTAGAGGACAGCGGTTACGCATGCAGCACCCCTGGGCATTCTGGGTAATAGAGCCGGTCCTCAAGGGGCTCACCCTCGCCAGGGCCGCTGTCTGAGGGCATGACGGCCCCACTGTGCCCTCTCTGACATCCCCCCATAATCACCGCGGCGCTGGCCGCGGCAGCCGGACCTCCGACAGCCCACCTGTGCCTGTCGCTGCTCCGTTCCGGAACACGCCCCAGTGCGGACCGCGCGTGCAGTTGTGTGACCTTCGGCCCTTCACGACAGCATCAATTAGTGATGGTGGTCCCAGCTTTTAGCTGGATCACCGCTCCCCCCCGGACGGGCGCACCTCTACATTAGCGAGAGTGCTTTTCAAGGTAGGACAGACGCACAGTTTCTGGGATGGGACAGGACTGAGTGAAGCTGACTGAAGGTCAGGATGGACAGAGGTGCCGCCCTGAGAGCTTAAGGTCAAGTTCTGAGACGTGCAATTAGACGTAAGAGGGCCTAAATACATAAAAGTCTCAAGCGACGGAAAATCCACCCCCACAAAAAAATATGTGAGCTTATAATATTAAATAAACGTGTGTAAACACAACAATAGGAAAATTAAATCTATAGCTCTTCCGAATGAGGTATATTTACTGAAATATTAGACAATAACAGATCTGTTGAATCTGTTGTAGTTAACAGCTGCTTGTTCGTTTTTTGTAAGTCTGCGCTGCACAACCTTTTAGGGACGTTTTAGGGACCGTGACATTCCCTGGCCAGAAATTTGCATCTCTTCTGACTGGATTAGAAATGAGAGACCATGAGCATGCAAGAACCGTTTTTATATTATTATAAAAAAAAAAATACTCAACGTGTACAAAGAACCAACGGAGACTTTTCGTCCTCAGATTGTCATGCATGGACCGGGAAGGCGTTGCTGGCGGTTGGAGGACATGAATGCGGCTTTTTGTCTGGTCCGGAACGACGGCGAAATAAATGAAATTAAAAATGCGTGAGGCTAAACAAAATGTTGCCGGACTGTGTGAACGTCGCAACGTGTGCAGCATGCGAATTCAACACGACTGAAAATATGTCAAGTCATACATTTCTTGTAATTTCTCCTGCACGGTTATACGTTAGTATACAGAATGAAAAGAAGAAAAAAATCATCTCCGACCGATTAGGAGACGACGCCACTTGCGTAAAAGTTCGGAATGTGAAAGAGCGATGGAAGTGATTGGAGGCGCCAACTTTCATCTCGACAGCCTCGCGTCTCCGGTGATCGGCGTCTCGTCACGGCTCTTGTCGGAGGTTCGGGCTGCGTCCACGTTGCGTTCTTCTAAAGAGGCTCTTTTTTTTTTTTTTTTTTTTTTTTTTTTTTTTTGATGCGACGTTCCGTCGACCCTCCTGAAAAATCCCTTTATCCCGATTTAAAAAAAAAAAAAAAAAAGAAAGAAAAAGAGAGACGTTCGGCGGCGCGGACGCTCTTACCGCCCGCCTCCCGCTCCGCATGTTCCCCGGCATTGTCTCCTTACCTCCGCCGCTGCGCGCCGCCAGCACCGCGGCGAAGACGGCCAGGAGCGCGGCGACGGCGCCCGGTCCGGACGCGTTCATGGTCCGCCTCGCTGTCTTCGCCACTTTCCGAACAGATCGACCGGGTGCTGGGGAAAGGGGGGGGAGAGAGACGCGGGAGCCACTCCCGCAAGGCTCGGCGGCTCTCGGCGCTCCTCCGACACTGACGGCTGGATTCAGCACCACGGACAGCTCCTAGCGTCCGCAACTGGAACAAAGTTTCCGCGCCGCGCCGCGCCGCCCACCCCACCCGCACCGTGGGATGGAGCGTTACAGGCAGAGACCGATCAGACCGGGCAGGGCAGGGTCCGCAGTTTCCGTCCTTTTAAGGCGTTCCTACAGCAATTTGCCGATGCTTGTAGTTCCGACTGTCCTCCATATAATCATTGTTGTCATTGTTACGAATCATAATTCTATTAATAATAATTGTTCTGTTTTTATTATATATTTTTTTACTTTATTATTATTATTATTATTATTATTATGGGCAGTACACTTCAAGACTGATGTAGACTGATTATTATGGGCAGTACACTTCAAGAGCAATGCAGTGGCACACCAGAATTCTCCAGAGCTCTGATGTGATCGTCCTGACATATTTCTCACTTAAATGTGAAATAGGGATTTTTTTTTTTTTTTTGGTTTGCATTAGGCCTAAAATGGGAGGAGCCATAGAGTGACAGCTCTCACACACCCCTTTTTTCCTCATTCTGGAACTTTGTGCAATTCAGCTTTTAACCAACCAAAAATACTTCAAAGTGCAGTTTGGTGGAAAAACTGGTGAAAGGTGCATCTGACAACTGCGACTGATCTTCCACAGTCCTGTGTGCTCTCTTCGGTTCGGTTGTAGTTAATGGCTGTTTGGAGGACCACATCGGTAGATAGATTACAGAATATTATTTGAGAATTCTGATTTGCTAAAAGTGAATCGTACATTTGCAAACATCCTCAATGCATTGTGTCTCACGTTATTTTAATCAGAAGAGTCTCTCAAATACTCAATTACAATTACTCAATTACAACTGATGTTAACAGTAGTCATTGCACAACTGCTACTATTTTAATTGGATATGTATGGTGCTCTGTGTGGGATAATGTCTAACTCCAGACCAATGTTAATTGTTTTTAAATGCCTTTCAAATCTGTAACAATAATCTGGTTCGTGAAGAAAAAATAAAATAAAATTCTTCCATGGTCTGTTCTGCAGAGGACTGAGTAACCTGAGAAAAAGGATCATTATGCATAGATTGTTTAATATTTATGGAGATTTTTTCCACTAGAGAAAAAAACTGAAAGTAGTGAAAGACCGAAAACAGGTTCTTCCTGAAACATTAGCCATACGGTGACCTCCTCATCAATTTTCAGTCTTACTAGGCCTAACTATATGTATGTGGGAGAGTCGAGGCTTCTTTGGAAGAAATATAGTTATGCTAATTTTTGCCATCAAAGGTTATGCTTTATGAATGCTAATGCGTGCCTTAATTGAGTGATTCCATATGGAATTAAGAAAAGCACAAGCTCAATAAACACCTACGTTGAATGTAAACAGCTAACCCAGCCAATTTATCACTTTTAGAATATCTTCTGAAACCCTTGCACCCTTGAGGAAGCCCTGTGCTGCCCGCTGTAATTAGTGACTGTAAGTCACACTTGGCAAAGCAACTAAGCAGGTGAATCAAATGTCATGTTCGGGGAATTTTTGTGTGCGGATTAATTAATTAAAAAGAGGTCTATATTAGAGGTATGGGGTCAAGGTCAAAGGTAAAAGTACAAGGCTTTGACCTTTTTTTTTTTTTTTTTTTTATTCATCAGAATGTCAGCAAATAATCTTTCATCCAATGTCCAGACTGAGGTTTCTCCTCATTGAGCCATAATGGCCAAATTTGCCCCTGAACGCACGACTCGCTACTGCACTGCACCGTCGTTGTGAGGTTATGGTAATAAAGCAAGCAGCAGTCGCACAGAGGATATATGGGCCCTGCAGCATAACCTGAATTTACATTCCCCAATATTGGCTGCAGGCGGGAGGCAATAAGCTGTCATTCAGAGACACGCTGCATCCAATCAGGACCTGGCGTGTTGAGCTGAGGGAACAGTTATCAATCACAGGTAACACAAATTGGCATGAGGTAATCAAATTAAAAGGTGCTTGAAAACCTGATTTAATAGTAAATTACATGGTGATCAGCCGTTTTGTCCCCATACATTCACTAGTACTGTAATATTTTGTCAAGCTTTGACGTCTTCTGCTCTCCTAAACAAGGCACACAGCCATTCTGTGACTCCCTCTGGTTCACATACGTTTGGTGCGCAGCAAAACTCATTCTAGCTGCAGACATTAATGTACGTCAAACGAATGCCCTGGTCATCAAAGGCAAGCAGTCCTCTGGCTGAGAGGCATGAGAGAGGTCATGGATTTAAATGCACCATTTACCTTTAAGGAGGCATCAAAGCCACTCCATGAAGTGCTTGAAGTTCCCCTTTTTATTCACGCTATATTAGCGTGTCTTAAAGAGGAGTGTTAGAAAGCATACAGTGACCGGCAGAGACTCTTCTCCTGTTCCACTAAACCGCAAATTAAACCTCTTTCTTCCCTGTGGGAACAGCTAGTGTGCTGGGAACAACTTTGAAGAGTCTTCAGGGAAAATTGTGTCTACTTCCACTAAACCTGCACCAAACTGACTCAGAACGCATAACTCATAACCTCAACTTGCTCTATTTGCACAATACAGCTGGTTAAATTAAAATTGTGTATGTATCTTTCTGTGTATAGATTTACTGCTAATTGTTATACATATGCACAAACTATTTATTTATTTAGATATTTGTATATTGCCTTTTGCACACAATAATTTTACTCTCATACACTGTACCTGTGTGTTAGTGTCAAGTGATGTGACAATAAGTGATTTGATTCTATTTGATAAGAAACTCCCTTGCAATATTTTGCATTGCTTTCCAAACTCCCCCTGCTGATAAAAATAGCCATAATCACAATTTATTTGTTATTGATTTGATGTGCAATCATTGCCATGGTGGAGCAATGGTTATTCCCTCCTACATTGGACTGTTCTATGATCTTGCCTCAGAGTTATTCCAGAGTTACCCCAGTGGTGCAGGAATTAAACCATGAAGTTTTATCAAACTTGCTGTTTCAACTTGCCAAACAACTTTTTTTTTTTTCACAGCGTATACTAAATGCATGGTTTGTTCTACTTTTAGTGCCAGCCCAGGTTGCACAAACAATGATGCTGCCACATGCAAGACAATCAGAACAGATCCATAGTCCTTTAACAACTGGAGATTGTTCCAGAACTGATGAAAACAGCAACACCGTTAGTAATCTCCACTTATTGAGTGGCATCGTAGAGATCAATATTTTAAACTAGAAGATGACCCAGCACTCTGGCCAAAACTGCTACTGGAGAAAGAGGATCTCCTCAGCAGTGCAGGGAGGACCAGGTGAAGGTGAAGCACTGAATTTTTAGGCACAGATTTACAGGAGAAAATCTATATGCAAATGAAGAACAAAAAAATATATTAAACTGTTACATCTGAATATATATTTAGATTCTTAAATTCTTTAGATTCTGAACATAAAAGAGCAATAATTGCAGAGGACTATATGAATGAATTTCAGAATAGCTCTGTGCCTTGCTTACCAAATAAAGGTTCATTACTGTCTTTCTGGAAAAACTGACATAACGTCTGTCACCATGCACCGCCATGATTTTATTCGGGTTCTGAACTGCTTAACTGTCTCAGGCTTCAGGATGGCTTTAATTTCCTCCCTCTCGAGTCCTGCCAATCACCCTGTCACCCGCTTTGCCTATTTCAATGCTGGGTATTCAAACGGCAGCGCAGCCATGAAGAAAGGATCTTCTCATTTCCTCTTCTCATTTTCTGTCCCCATCAGAAAGAAAGGGAGATGCTGTGTGATGGCGCTCAGTCAGTGTTGCACCTTGCCCCAACTACGACTCCGCACACCTTGACTGGACCTCTACCTGCTCTTCTGTCCCCTAATTATTTTTTACCATCTCATGAACAGGGGAGGTGTCAACTGTAGGGCCTGTCAAAGCCCATTGAGACTTACTCTATGTGATTGTGGGCTATATAAGAAATAAATGTTGTCGTTGTTGTTGTTGCCACTTTTTCTCTCTGCTCCTCATCTATATCATGATACAGAGTACTTCAAAAGAAAATAAAATTTTGGCAAATCAGCCTCAATTTCCACAACTGGACACTGGAGATGCGCCCACATAAAATAAAAGAATATGCCTCATCCACTGCCACTCTTGTTTGTCCTTCACAGCACTGTATCATCTTCTGAATACATCCCCACTTCACACCGAGGGCAGACCCCCACGCTGTACCTGATGATGCAGCGCCGTCTGCACAGACCATCTAGCAAAGGACCGGGAAAGAACACAAATGTTTACAGTACGTTAAATGGCTGCCTTCTCCAAGCTGTCTTTTATTGAAACGCCCACAAGGTTAAATGAGCTCTTTCATACTGTAAATGGATGCATGAAATAAATCATCTTACATTCATTGCATCCCCTGGGCTATTATCTATGATTTGGGATTTCACAGCGCATTGGCGCTTATTTTGTGTTGAACCGTGCTGTGGCTTTCAGTTGCATATCAGATGCCTCCCATGCATCAAACATTCCTGTCGAAAACAGCAGTGATTAAAAAAAAAAAAAAAAAAAGACACCTTCGGAACCCAGAGATCATCCATAATGGAGAATACTTATTGAAGCCATGGGAGACAACAAAAAGGGGTTTCTGTGGAATGTAATGTCTAATGAAAATGCATAATCCTTTCCTATGTCCTGATAGGGGGGGAAATGCCGCCGTTAGTGTGAGTAACAAGTCATTTAAATGCTACATCCATGACCAGTTACAATCCATCACATGTTTTTTTTGTCATTAATCCCTAAATGCTTTGCTCAGTGTTTGGGTAATTTCCCCCTCTCTCAGTTTTCCGACTGCACCTTAGCCAAGTGTGACCTGCATACTTAAGACTCTCCCCCATCATTAATGGGGACCCTCTCTGGGGGATTCTGGGGGACCAGGCCTCAAGGCCCATGGGCATTTGTCCCTACTGGACATGCACCTGTAATGCTGAATATAATGACCCTGGTGTCATGGCTGAAGGCAGGGCAAGCAGAGTCTACACTGCCTCGAGGTAAGGTGTGCAGGGTAGGGTGGTCACACAGGAGATGTTGGACTTTTCACTCTGGTGCCACCTGTCCAAAAGAATAATTGTTTAAAAAGCCGCTTTCCTTTTTCTTTTTTGTTCTTTTTTTTACGTATGGAGGAAAAAGAGAGGAGTAATGAAATGGAAAGAACCACAAAAAAAAAAAAAAAAAACATTTTCTGTGAAAAAACAAATTTGTTTCGGGCAAATACACCCATTCATTTATTCACATTACCAAGCTGCCACAGCAAGACTCTCCAGAGTTGCCTATAAAATGTCCCCATCACCCTGCTTATAATCACAAAAAAACAAAATGCTGCAGAGAGGTGGAGTTTTGGGACTAATAAATGATGCAGGACACAAGAGTGAAAAGTTCAGTCTAAAGATTGACTATAAATTATTTGCGTGCCCTAGTTGCAGATGCAGTATTATTAGTCATTTAAGCAACAAGCGCATTTAGTCTGAATAGTACCTCAACACAATGGATTCATAAGATAAATCTTAAAATGCCAGAAGGTTGAGATTGAATGGGTCTTGCGTTCAAAACTGAAGACACAGGCCTATGTAATAAAAAAAAATGTAAAAAAGCAAACAAGGCCAAACAATTACATTTTTAAGATCTCAAAATCTTAAAAATGTGATGGCAGCATTTGATGTGATGGCAGCATTTCATACTCTGGCCACCTTAAATGAGACAACATGTCTCATGAAGCATCTCATGGCTTTTTATGACGACAATAGTGAACAAAGCATCCATGAAGGTAAAAAGAGGCAACTGAAAAAAGAGATTCATCAACCATACTTCACTTTCTCCTGATACAAAGATAAATATAAAGTTGTGTTTCCTTTGGGATGGTGGGAAAAGTGAGAAGAACAGGGTTTAAAGTGTATAGTTTTGTGGTGTAATGGCCTGGATGTCCTGGGATTTCAGTAACATGATAAGAACGGCCACACATGTCGTACTGTTCTTAAGAAGGGGTCTTCATTGATTTTTAGATCTCCTGACACAAAAATACTAAATATGTTTCTAATACATAGAATACTTCAATACATCTTAGTCTCCATAACCACCACAGAATCGGTGTGTCCACACTTTTGACTCTGAGCAATACCTGGCAGGAGGCTGTGTTCGCTCCTGTGTTCGCTGACTCGAGTTGAAATAAAACGCCGTGGTGAGCAGTAAATCTGTGCTCAACAAGCTGCATCAACAACTTGAAAACACAGCGGACAGCGATGTATGCAGTTGGCTCAGCTCAGACTCGGAGAAGTCTGTTCCTGTGTACATTTTACCTCAACCCTTTGTAGTGGGTCATCGAGCTGAATTATGCTGCATCGAGATCTGAAATAACTTGGTCTTAACTTGCCTTCTAATCTCTTTCTTTGAAAGGACACTGCCCTACTTTGAAGACTGTGAAAGAACAAAACTGGCCTGTAAAGACCACAAAGAAACCTGATACTCATAAAAGCGTGCAGCTATATTGACCGTGAGCTTCATCTTCATCAAATCGCCATATAAGAAATCTCCAGATTTATGCCAGACCCCAGGTTTAATGGCGCACACCTTACGGGAAGATGCGATTCATCAGACCAGACCATCCTTTTCCATGCCTCCACGGTTCTGTTCTGACGCTCAAAATGCCATCGTCCTGGTCAGTTGAACTTCCTGACATTGTCTGTCAGACATTTTGTCTCTTTTTTTTTCCATTCCATTCTCAATCCCCTCCAGGCAACTTGTTTGCAAGGGAATAAATGTTTGATGCAGCAGGACTGACGCAGCTGCTCCTGGATTGTCTAGGCTTTTTGCCCGAGAAGCAGAATAAACAGATGTTTTTCACTCCCCTTCACTACAAGCACCATAACAAGAGCAACACCCAGGCTGCCTAAGCTCACCCTGGCACGGCTCAGGCTGCTTGGTAGAGGTGCATTAGAAGTACCAACACATGCCCCCCACACAGCTCATGCCGGCTCCAGGAAACAGTGACTTCACCAGCCCAATAGGATGTTTTGAGCCAAAAAAAGGGATAAAATAAAAAAACACTTTTTATTTATTTATTTATTATTTCTCCAAATGCCCAAATATCAGAGGAGCCTTCTCGGTTTCACAAATTAGCTCTGGAATGTTGTGCTGCTACCAGCTTGGAAGGTTATGAAATATAAATGGGGGGAAAAACAAGCAGGATTGATTGCGGTGGTTGATGCCACAGTTGGTGCAGGGTGCTATAGCACCACCATAAAATGCAAAAAAATATATATATTTTTGGTTTTACATTACATTTTGTCATGGGGAACATTTGAAGGCTCGTTATTGGTCCATCCATTGGAACACTGGTAACACACTGGTGAAACATCAGTAATTAAGGAAGCAGTATAAATTATGCCCAAACAAAATTATTAAAACAGGTGTTTTTTTTTCCACAACACCCAGATGCAGGGCTAAGAAACTGTTCAGAGAGGAAGGAGGAAAATGCCACACCTCATGCATTATTCATCAGTGATAAGTTATTCATCAGATAGAGTCAAGCATCATCTTGTATTGTAAGTATGGGCAATCATGAATATTTACAGAGAGGCCTTTTTAAAACAGGACTCAGAATAAATGAATTGAGATAAATGCCACACAAATAAGGAACCATGTTTCCCCTGGCTAGTTTTATATAGTAACCCCACATGTACCTATAGAGATGTGTGCAGTCAATTGAGACTTTATTGCTAGTCCTGAAGCCAAAACCAGAAGGAATTTGCAATGGAATGAACAGAAATTCATTTTGGTTTTTTTTGTACAAAAATTTATGTTTTCACCTCATTGTTGTCATCTTGAAGACTATCAAGATGTCCACTACTGTGCCATGCACAATTTGCATTAGGAACCTGGTAGCACTTAAACAGTGCTCAACGTCATACTTTGATGAGTGGATTGGTTTTAGCCATCAGGAAGCTTGGGTATGAAGTCCATTGGCACGACAGTCCTTCAAATCACCCTGTTCCAACGACGCCAGCACCCCTGTAACTAAACGCTGAATAAATGCATATAAAAAGGGGCAGGCCGTGATGTTACTGGAACGTAAACACCATAGTGCAGGATGACATTAAAAAAACTGGTGTCGCAGCACTTCCATCCAAATGGCACAACAGCATAATTTTACCGTATGAGATTATTATTCATATGGCAATGCAATGAATTACACGAGAATACCCTGACCGTGCACTTTAAAGGCTGTGCGGCACACCATACATCACATCATATGAGACTCTGCTGGCCGGTGTCGGGCCGCGGTGAGCTTGACGAGAAATAAAACTTTCACAGCTGGCAGATGGTACTTTTAGTCTTGCTGCAAAAATCCTCCCCCGCTCACAAAGACCAGCAGTCAAAGGCTCCTTTTTATTTCCTGCTGAATTTCATCTCCGCGCTCCCTGGGCGGGCTGCGGGGAAGGACCACATCCATGCATTTACACGCCGACTTAGCAGCTTGACCAATAAAACTTTCTTTGCGTGCGATTGCACTTCTAGAAAATTCTAGAAAGCCTCGGGAAGCTTGGGGAGATCGATCTATCGCTCGGGGGCGAGAGATCAGAGATGGAAAATTTTCACCGTTGTGAGCAGGGGCATTCAAACAGGTACATTTGAAGCTAAGGGGCGATGCTCCATAAACTGAAACAATAATAGAGAGGAAGGTTCAAAATGTGAGCAGAATGTGAAGAACAGGCTCATTAGGTTGGTGCAGACCCGCCAGCTGTAAGTACGATGAAGATATGTTTGTCCGTGTCCTTGCCTGCGAAACCAAAGCTCTGGTCCCTTGCGCCAACGCGGCTAGAGAGGCAACACGGCCACGGCAGGGGGGGCTCAGAATTCATCTGTACATGACAGGCCCGGGCAGCAGGAAGCACGACCGCACGACCCTCTCCAAGCCCGGCTATCCACAGGATCCATCTGCTCCGCCTGCTGTCCACAGACCTACGGCACACGCACACACACACAGCGCCTGCCATTGTTAGGACTGCCAACACCTCCACCACCACCACCACCACCACCCTGCACTTAGTGAAGCTCTCCCTCCATCCTTTAACCTGAGTTGGGTGTAAATACGTCCGTATACCTGTCTGACACAACCCTAATCAAAACTGTATAAACCTTGGCAGGTCTTTTCATGTGGAAGGGATCATGCGTATAAGATGGGGTCGATGTGTTGAAGTGATGGGCCTGAATGACTCATCAATTTAAATTATTCAAACTCACGGCAGACTTGCTCACCAGTCTGGGTTTTAGAAGACGACTCACCTCATTACCCTCGTTCCAAGTCCTCGTGTAGCACAGATCAATAGCTGGAGGTTCAGATGTGTGCAGATGAGGTCCAATTACAGAAACACACCAGCTCTTCACAGAGGAGCAAAAAATAATTTTACACGGACGTCTAGCGCACAATATTCACCAATGCAGATGGATTATTGGGCTGAAAGGATGATTAAACTCCTCAATACTAGGTTTCTGACTTCCCATCAAAGAAGCATATCAGTTTGCATAATAAGGCACTGGCTCACTCTGACACACAAGACTAAAACCCACAAAAATCTTGTTCAACTCCTATACTTGCCCAGAGTCATGTTCCAACCTCCAACAATATAGGGAATATATATTTATATTACAACCATGTATTTTGTGTAAAATGCTTATTTGAGCATATACATACCAGGCTGAGATTTCAATTCAGCGCTCCAAATTGAATTTTGGGCCTGTTACTGGACTGGTAGGCTGAAATAAAATCTTGCTCTACATTTGTACTTTCTCACATTGAAATATCAGACAGTTTTTGTTATTTTTACCCCCACTTACCTTTTCTCAGAATCTGTCAAGAAAGGTGCACTTCATTTTAAGGTGAAAATGTTATCATCATTACATGCGTTATAAATGACCCTTCTGGAAAACACTTAAAAGTTAAAAGAGAGTAAAGGTTTAAAAGGGCATCACTGTCTGCACTGTTATTCTACAGGATGTAAGTCTACATCTCATCCATGAAAGGTGCCCGTGTGTGGGGGGACGGTACCTTGATCAAAGAGACCTCAGTGGCACCTTGACTGTTCAGGATGTAAACCCGCAACTCTTTGGTAACTTACGAGTCCGCTTCCTTTCCCGCTCGGCCACCACTGCTACTGCCTGCAAATTAGAAATGAAGACCCCCCAACCTGGCACCCCTGTCAGGTGAGCGTAGCAATCAAATAATACACAGGTAGTTCCTGTCAACTACAAAAACTATAAAAACAGTTATAGTTTTAATACCAAGTCAGCATTGCCTTAAAATCAACATTATTAAATAAAACATTTTAGACAAACTAAAAATCAATGAAGACTCCTTTTTTGTTTGGCTTTACGTTTACAGCATTTATCAGACTCCCTTATCCAGAGCGACTTTTGTCATCAAAAGCTGCTTCATGAGATGCTCACTAACATGAGCGAATGATAAGAAAGTGTTCAGCATAAAACCTTCAAAACTGCTGAACACCAGACCCGTTGTGAAATTCATAGTCCCATGATTTCAGTTTTGTAAAAAATAAATGTGTATGATAGTGTCTGAAGATGAGTTACTGAATTGTTTGGAGCCACACAATTATAGCTGTTTATATTAAGGTAAATTATTACAGAAATAGTGTAAATGTCTGATTTAGATATTTTCACCTCAAATTTGTCCTATTTGATATTTTTGCCCCAAGCAGACATGGAATTCCTTGGAAAAAACAAACATCAATGTCAACCAGAGGTTTTGCTCTGTGTCAAAACGTCATGCCCATGCCAGGCCTATGCCACTCATAATTATGCAGTGCACCATTGCCCAGATGAACTAAATCAAAGCACATGTAAGCACCCACAGTGTAGGCCACAGTCATAAAACTCCCTGATAAATAGCTGGTACCCTTTAGATGGGGCTGACCATGCATCATAGTAAGTCGCAGATGGTGGCAAAGTCCTTAGAAAACACTCCTCATGCTGGCCACTGTAGCCATCTATCATTCAGCCTGCAAATTAACAGCCCGTGTCTCTGAACTTCTGGGCAGGGACTGATAAACTTTCTTCCAAATTGTGTCAAAGATTGATGGTGTTTACTGTGTCACTTCTACTGCATTTGCAGTTAGTGTTTTATCTTCTCTCTGTACATATCACACATTTTCATGTTATTAGCTTTCACTATTGGTTCAAATTCAGTTTTATTATATATTTTAATTAGGCCCGTCAATTAATGCATTACTCATGACAATTCAAATTCAATAGATTTTCAAAAGTCTATAAATATATATATATTTATAAATATATTCAAATAATGAATTATTTACTTGTGTGTTTACTGTGTTCTTATTGCAGTAATCAATTGTTGCTTCTCTCTTGAAACAACATAGCTTGCTTAGCCCATTATAAATTAAATATTTGAATGAAATGTCCATCAGACCCCATTTTTTAAGTGGGAATCCATCTGTTTACACCCATTACGACTGAGCCACTTTCACACGCTTTTCCCTGTAATTCATTGACAGCCCTAAAATTAAATTATAATATAAAAGTAGTAAAAATTGAGCATGAGAGATGTATGTCATCGACATCAGTGTATTGTGTATGAAGAATTTTTAAACATTCGATTATGGAATTGCCCATGACCAATTTCCAAATATATAAACTGCAGAGAAGACAAAAGGTCGTGTGACTGATTTAGTGAAACCTGAACATTTAAATATTGACACTTGCTCTGCCGAGTATCAGCAATGAGCAGTGTGGATTTTACTCCATTTGTTCCCTCACCAGCCAAACACATGAGTCAGTCTGTGTGAACTCCCACACAGCCAGGTGCATATGGAGAAACAAAGTGTACTGTAGTGCTGTAGACTCCAGCCCACCCCTCTCCTAGAGCATCTGAGCTGCCGCTCACACACAGCAGCTGTTTCTTAAACACACACACACACACACACATTCACCTCAAGAGGTGCCTAAAAATACCCAATTCTCCCTCAGCTGGTATCTGGATGTTTTAAAGGTGTTTACAGTATGTTCCAGCATTCCCCCTTAGGTAACTCTAGTACTCATGCAGGAATTTCTTGCTTCTTTGCTTCAAAGTACAACGTGGGAAAGAAATCCCCCCCCCCCCCCAACCAAAAAAAAAAGGGCTAAGCTCAGTTCTTAGCATATAAATATTGTGTTACAATTTTTTTGACGCCTAGTGTTACTGGTTGATATAGATAACATTATGTTGGACACCCAAGCACAGATCAAACCAAGTCTTATCACTAATTTCTTAAAAAGGAATGCTTTTCATTTAACTTTCTTAAATTTAAGTACGAACGGACTGTCTTGTCTTAAGCATTCTGCCCGTGCTGAAACCAGGGACATTTGAATTCATAGACCATACCATTATATTTTCATGTACATTGATTTGTACTCTATCCTTCAGCAAAAGATCAATCTTGATATAGACTTAGCCGTGAGCGGTTATAGAGGATTCTCCGCAGTGTCCAAGGTTTCACTTTGCACGTTCTGTGCACCTGTATAGACTATTAATCGTATTTGAAAATCATTTATTGTGTGGTTTTGAATGTACTTGAAAATCTTACGTCTTCTGGTATCTGCACATTCAAGCCCTGAATGTACTGAGATGAATTATTCCATACCCTGCGCTGACTCAGATTTTTACCTTGATATGTTACCCTTTCTCTTCACTGGTATTGATTACTGACACAATGTTCAAGTTATATACTTTTCATGCATGGATGTCATATTCTGTGCTGTATATCCTGTATGTTCTTTTTTTCCTTGTCTTCTCCAGAAAACTTCATGCCTTGAAGCATTAGGCTTATTATCCATGGGGAGACAGCTGCACTTCCACATCCTGTCATGGTTAACACTGTAACCTTTAAACGAGTGTTAATTAAAGCCTTGAAATAATGATTCAAAATACCTGGATTGATTTCTGGAGTACGTCAAGTGATTTATTTCCACCATGCCACCTGTTTTCATGGCTGCTTTTAAACCTGAAACAGATCCATCAATATTCTGAAATGTTGATGTGCACATCCACATTTACCCTGTTATATCATATATACAGTGTGTGTGTGTGTGTGTGTGTGTGTGTGTGTGTGTGTGTGTGTGTGTGTATGGAATATGTACTGTTGTTGTACTTGTATGCAATGCTATGTTATATACAGGACTGTTTGGGAATGCAGTGTCTTCATTCTCTTTTCCCAATATTCCTGTGGTCAAATGCATGGCTTGTATAACTTCATGGTCTTATAAACCATCCTTCTGCTTTTGGGCTCATCTTTAGCCTCCTGGTTTGCCTGGGAAAGACAATCTTGTGTCACACTCACAGTAAAAGATGTGGCATTTATACTCAGTACTGGAGGTGGAGATGGACCTGCAGACTACCTAGAATCTTTAGCATCAGGAAAGCTGAATAGAACCATTAGTTCATTCATTAGAAAGTAATTTTTAATCCAACTAAAATTCTTTACATGGCAGTTCAGTTATTGAGGCAACAATATTCAACATAAAACAAAACATCAGGCTGTCAGAATCAATCATAAATAAGATCTCCATTTGGATCTTACTGCAGACTGTTCCGCTTTAAACCGGCAGTGAAGATAAATGTCCACTACTGGTGGAAGAAAGTTTATACTTTCCCTGCTTCATCCAATGGGGGTGCAAAAGGCCATGTACAGTCTGTCACGAGAATCCAGAGCTCACTCACTGTCCATACAGTGTATGGCCCACTATCCAGAGCTAATAAAGCTAATTTATCACTATGAAGTGGTTCCTTGTCAAAAAATAACCATAGAATTTTTTTGCACACCATGCCAGTTCAGATATTTTTTCATATTTATTTATGTGTGACAATGTGAAAGAAGACAAAGAGATGGTGAAACATAAACTCCAAGTGGCTCAAATTGCACACAATTTATATGTGACAATCCAGATGAAAGTGAAAGTGAAGTGATTGTCATTGTGATACACAACAGCACAGCACACTGTGGACACAAAGAAACGTGTCCTCTGCTTGTGTGCTGATTGAAAACTATGCATACTGTGCCGTTTACTATGCCCACAGACATTCAGAATCCCAATACAGTGCAAAAATGTAATAATATTCATACATCACATTAAAATTGCATTAAGGATTTCTAGTTATGAAAGTGTGTTGTCTTGTGTGGTTGGTCACGAATATCTGAAGTTGCGCAAAGCATTCATCATCCACTAAAATATCCCTGGCTTTTTTGGCACCCTTGATTTAAACAAATATGTGAGAAACATTTATTGGCATCTTTACGTAACATGATTACACTTGTTTGTTTCCAGCAGTTGTGGCTGCCTACTCACAAGTTTGCCAGAGTTTCTTTCCCTTCCTCAGTGTTGCAAAAATGATGACCGCTGAGGGTGATAAGTGTCCAGTATACACTGAACATTTTGACAGTAATGAGAATGCCATCTGGGCACCCATAGCGCACTGAATTTGCCATGGTTGTCTAACTGAATACACTTACGCGGTCAGAATAAAAAAGTAAGCACTGAAAAACGCAATTCTATCTTCATATTATACCAAGTGTTCCCTGCACCCCACCCTGTTATGTATTCTATTTCTTGCTTGTGACACACTACATCCTGCATTGTACTGGATGTGCCCTCCGATCGCCTTCTGCAACATCTTCATATTCCTGTCCAGCTCAAACCTTAGAGGTGTGGATTTGAAAGATAGCAGCACTCTGGAATAGCCATACACTCGTATGAAACCTGACTGCTCACAATACATGAGCAATATGAGCACATCAAACTTGGAAGTCTAAACATTGAATAATGCAGAAGAGGATAATAAAATTATCTTCAAACCTCAAACAGGTTCTCAGGATTAGCTGATTTTCACCTAGTTGGGAGGGGTGAATTGGTGCATCATCACCTACCATGTAACAGTTAAGTGATTATAAGTTGTAAAACATTCCAACACAGCACATGGTGCACCCTTCACACTTAGTGTTTGGTGGGGCAGTAACCCATAACCTTTAGTTTTAGGGGGTCAGTGGTGGCCTAGCGGGTAAGGAAACCTGTAATTGGAAACCCAAACCGCCAAGGTGCCACTGAGCAAAGTAACATCCCCACACAGAGCATTCCATGACAGTTGCCAGTGGAGTAGTGTGTTACGACGGTACCTTGATCAAGGGGACCTCATTGCCACCTTGGGGGTTCACAGCCTTCCAAATATGGGTCAACTTCCTTACTTGCTAGGACACCACTGTTTGTACACTATACAACATTCCTATACTAGGAATGATCACACAAGTGAAAAACCTGTTCAAAAGTGGCCAAAAATTACTCTTAAGAGTTTTTATTATGTGCTAAATGTTGCCACTGTCAAGAGTTTCAATCACTTTCATTGGCATGTTCTGTTGGTGGCCAAGCAGTGGTGGCAGTGCTGGCCTAGCGGTTAAGGAAGGAAGCAGCCCCGTGATCAGAAGGTTGCCGTTTCGAATCCCGATCCGCCAAGATGCCACTGAGGTGCCACACACTGCTCCCCGGGCGCCTGTCCTTGCTGCCCACTGCTCACTCAGGGCTACAGGTTAAATGCAGAGGACAAATTTCACTGTGTGCACTGTGTGCTGTGCTGCTGTGTATCACATTGACAATCACTTCATTTCTGTTGGTTATTTCAGTGGCTCAATGTAAATTTTACTTTTGCCACCAAGGAAATTTGGACTATATTTTGATGACTATTAAAAGGCATTGCTGTCTGTAATATGATCATTTAAAACATTCCTAAAGTCAGACACACAATTATCTTAGTAAACAGTAAACAAATTGACAAGTAATAACTCAGATGTCAATGGAACAGGAATGATCCCTATTTAATGCAACTTATTCAATGTTGTAATTGGGTAAATATTGTTTTTTTATCAGAATAATGTTTGATGGAAGGGCAAAATAACTAAGATGTGCATGGTCAGAGGTTAAAGTACTGAAAAAAATTCATTCTACTCTAATTCTACTCAAGTAAAAGTAAATTCAAAAGTGTTCCATGACATTCATAAAACAAGACAACTTATACAGAAGGTCACAGCTGGGAGCAGATCCTTCTCCTATAGAGCTCCAATCTGTTTTCTCTGGCTTTTTGTTAAAGTCCTAGACACTCATTTCACTTCACTTTAAGAAAGAAGAAGAAAGAGAGTGAAGTGATTGTCACATGTGATACACAGCAGCACAGCACACGGTGCACACAGTGAAATTTGTCCTCTGCATTTATCCCATCACCCTGAGTGAGCAGTGGGCAGCCACACACTGGGAGCAGTGTGTGGGGACGGCAACCCTCTGATTACGGGGCCGCTTCCTTAACCGCTAGGCCACCACTGCCCCGTAAAGTGTCACTTTGACGCAGTGTGAATTATAAAGTCCAGTTTATCACAGAGTCCCCCTGTTAGACACAGACACAGACAAAGTTAAATTCACCCTAGTTAGGCTGTCCTAGTTAGGGTACCGGGCCACTGTAGCACCAATATAATACTATCACCACATATTTCAGTATCGGTTGTACAGTGCAACCGTCTGCCGCTGCTTCTGTTGTTTTCTCCAAGACACGGAATCAAGCACCCAGACTACTGGCAGACCCCAGTGAAGAGACCAGCAAATAAATCCTGGTTCCTGACAACTGCTAAAGAGGACATACCATGAAACGAACCAGAGGGTCACCACAGCCACCACCACCATTACAACTACAGCTTCAGGGATCTTCAAGTGGACCAGTAACATCATTATGGACACATAATCTAACACTGACTACATCCTGGACTTCTCCAACCCTACAACTGTAGGACTTATTATTATATTGTACAAATCATCACCAGCCCTGCACTGACACCACCTGCAGGCTCACTCTACCCTGGAAGGGGGTCCATCCCTGTATCACTCCTTCCCAACGTTTGTTCCTCTCTTTTTTTTCTCTCTCCTAGAGTTTTTTTGTGTGGAGTTTTTTCTTGTGTGCAGAAGGGTCAAGTGTGGGGGGTGTCAAGTGTAGGGCCTGTCAAAGCCCATTGAGACATACTGTATGTGATTTTGGGCTATATAAGAAATAAATGTTGTTGTTGTTGTTGTTGTTATTCGGAAAAAAGGTGTTGTCAGTTAACAGACACTCAGCATTGAATAGCTGGGTAATATTGTCTAACAGCAGTCAAGTTGCAGTCATTGTTTGTGTCAAACAAATTGTCAATTTGTTGTAACATTAAAAAAAAAGGATAACGTACTCTGTGCTTGAAATGATGCTCAGAGCTCCTAAGGGTCGGGTCAACAAAATTAGGGTCCAATGTATTGAAGTAAAATACCTGGGTAAAAATTTACTTGAGGAGGGCCAGTGGTGGCCTAAGGTTTAAGGAAGTGGCCCCGTAATCAGAAGGTTGCCGGTTCGAATCCCAGTGTGCCACTGAGGTGCCACTGAGCACAGCACCGTCCCCACACACTGCTCCCCGGGCGCGTGTCATGGCTGCCCACTGCTCACCAAGGGTGATGGTTAAAAGCAGAAGACACATTTAATTTACTCAATTACTCAAAACTACTCAATTACTGTAATGTGAGTAAATGTAATTCATTACTTTCCACTACTCAGCTATATGGAGATGCCTGTTCCAACCCCAATAGATTATTTGTACATCTACAAATTATCTATAGTCATTACTTAGAATTTCGTCTGATTTGCAAAAAAGTACCAAAAATCGTGACGTTCAGTTCTTCAAATGTGTCATTTAAATGAAGTCAGTTTAATTTTTTCTGACATGCTGTAGATTGGCAAAGTTTTTTACGACATTTATGATCCCAACATGTGTCAGCACCGCTGACGTTCAGGACACTGCAGCTTAATTCCTAAAATGAATTTCCCGGCCTAACTTTTAATGAGTGTCTCGTGTGTAAAGCTCAGAGAAGTGGGCAGAGGGTGGAGTCCTTGTCTGAACCCTTTAATGGTCTAATTAAATCCAAAGTCTGGGTCCCATGGGCTCCTCTATGTCTGCATCTCTCCCCTCAGGGCCATAGGGCTCCTCTGGCATTTGTTCCTTCGGTAGCAATTGTCACCTCCTTGTGCTAATTACAACTCTAATTAATTGCTTCTCTTATTCACTTTAAAAGACCAGTGGTGGGGCGATCATGCTGCCGTTAGCAGTGGCCTTTCAGGGCCGCCATTGCTGCTGAGCTGGGCTGCCCTTTTGCGGCTTGG
The DNA here is from genome assembly GCF_900700375.1 of Denticeps clupeoides. Lineage (NCBI taxonomy): Eukaryota > Metazoa > Chordata > Actinopteri > Clupeiformes > Denticipitidae > Denticeps > Denticeps clupeoides. Next base: position 4,717,465 of record NC_041719.1, on the reverse strand, counting down.
TCCAAGCAGCTATTCATCAAGCAGAGCATTGTTTTTTTTTGCACTAAAGAAGCGATTTCAAGGGGCAGGCCATTGTGCTTCTGAGCCGAAGGCACCAGCTCCATAGCGTTTTGGCACCCGCAGAGCTTATGATTTATTGCATTTATCCTTCTGCCTTGATAATGCATTAAGACTGCAACAGAACGGAGGATTCATCACTATTAACCTTTTTCTCCATGCCCCTCTCATTGTTTACCATTACAGTGACAGTGCTTTGCCCTCACCATGCTCTGGTGGCCCGCCGGGTGATGATGTATGGCACAGGCGCTGGTGCCGCTCAATACCATCCCGTTCAGCACCCAAAGGGGACTAAAGCCAGAGCACTTAAAATACACTTAACTGACTAGCTCTGTTCACCTCTGTCATTTAAGCTGAAGCTGTGTGTGTGTGTGTGTGTGTGTGTGTGTGTGTGTACCTGGGGAGGAGGAAATGTCAGAGAGGGATGTATGCGTTTTTTGAAGCCGGTCCAGCTGGTTTCTATGGTTACTAAGTCACAGAGTGGGGTGGAACAGCCGACAAGAGAGCCCTTTAGTCACACTGCCAGTCACTCATCACACCTGCAGAAAGGGGCGCAAGTCCACACAAGTAAAGCCCGCCTCAACCGGGCAGCAGAAGTCCTGCCTCTGCCACCATATGTCACCTGTCAACGGTGGGGGAGATGCTTCTCCCTCATTTAACAGTGGAGTGAAGCTTACAGAAGAAATTAATGTGCTGTGACGGCCGGTGAAATGGTGCCGATCTTTTTAATGTGTTCCCTCATCCAGTGCCAAAATAGACAGCCAGAGTCAATCAGTGTAAATACTCATATTCTTTCCACTGTTTGGTTTCAGACCTTCACATCAAGCTTGATTCCTTTTTCTTTATTTACCAACTAGGTTATATATGTGTGCGTCACAGCCTTATTCATCTATAACAAATTGAAAATCTCTCAATGATTTTGTGAAGCCTTATCATCAGTCAGGAACCAGTATCAAATGAGCAATAATTGTAAACAATTATGAAAATTCTTTTTTCTCTTTATATTGCCGCCTTGTGGTCTCCAAAAGCTATTACTATGGACTACATGAAATTAGTAAATTTTATGTAAATATGAGTAAATATGAAATGAGTCAATATGAAAGCACACATAATTTGTGTCTTATTTAAATGCTTAAGACTTCTAATACACAAAGACCTATGGTGTTTGATGTTTTTTTTTTTGTGACTATGAAAAGATTAACATTCTTTTTAGATTTTCAGATTATTCAAACATTTTAAGAATCCTTATTTCCATTGATTGCATCTTGCAAAGGTTAAATGATTAATACTTCACTATCTATAGACCAAATTGTTAGAGTAGAACCCTGCTTAACAGTACATGTCTTTGTGCTTTTATTGGCTGCACACACTGAAGCCATTTCCAGAAACTAATGAGCGAAGAGTACAGGCTGTCGGTATTCTAAGTGCCATGAAATATGGTGGCCATTGCCTCGGGGAGACAACAAGTCAATAGATTACAACGTAGCGCAGCGTCTTATCCACCCTGCGAGGAAGAGAAGCCTCCTCCCCGCACTCTGAATCATATCTTTAAGTGGTCGCCATGAAGTAGGGACCCATTAGGCCTCTCAGCTGATACTCTGGCCGTCCTGTATGATTGTGAAGCCAGTCGTCTGTGACACGGGGCATTAAACTTAAAGTGCGCACTTGTCAGCTTGTTTGATTTTATGAATGCTCTCCCCTGTCTGGCCCAGCCCTGGAGCAGGGCCTTCCATAAACAACGCGCATTGTTAAAAAGCCATCAGAGGCGGAGGCGTTTATCTGCAGCGCTGTACCATACCTTTACTCTGCCGCGGACATGTTAATGGTGAATCTGGCTCCCTGTGACAATGGACAGCGAGTGCAGGCGTCAGCAAGGGAATGGGAGAATTATACTGCCGAAGCGGCAGGCGCCCGCAGGGCCATTCATCCCCCTGGGCTGTAAGTGGGGATGCGCTGGTGGCATGAGACTATTAATGGTGGCATTAGAGAGGCATTATACATGCAAAAGCCAATATTTATCTTTCGCAATTGAGGAGTGCTGAGGCGATATATGGTGGGAGCTTTTCAACAGCGTACCCTGCAGGAGATGGAACGTCTGAAATTGGACATGATTATGGGTACAGCCACTTAATAAAATCTCCCCTCAGAATTTTTTTTTATCTGAATAGATAGATTATCCAGGATTTAGGGGATCTGTGGGTGCAGTTTTGAAGACACAATTTGAAGACACTGGCAGTGCACAAAGGCAGACGCTTATACTCAATGGTGTCTTGCGATCCCGAGGCAATGGCCACCAAATTTCATGGCACTTAGAATACCGACAGCCTGTGCTCTTCAGTCATTAGTTTCTGGAACCTACACGGGTCAACCTCAGAACTATGCGGAATTCAAAAATTGTTCACATACTAAATAATTTTGTTGACAGGTGCACTTTGGTTGAAAATGAGATTGATATGCTGTGTATATACCACCCCCCCTTTGCTCCATTTCTACTGGTCTCCAAAGCTGTGACTTGGGACACAAATATTTTATTCTTTCTATTTGCCTACTGAGACTTTGCACTTTGACATTGTGTCTCTTTATGAACATTAATTCTATGTTCCTGAAAGTGTGTGCAACATTTCAATGCATGTTTTTAAGCTGTCTGTGTTCAAGAGGTCTTCAATTTTCATCATGACTTCTGAACTCTGCATACGGTACAATCCACCTTCATGAGCCACCACATACAGTCTGTACGGCCATTAGCATTTAAAGGGGCTTTTCACAAACACGCGTCCTTGAGACCATAGGAGTTCATCAAGTCCTCCTCACAACCATATTTCAGAGGTCCGTTTCACCCGCGGCATTTCTCCTTCTGGTCCTCAGAGGCCATGCTCTGCTGCCTACAGCATTCAAGAAAAGCTGAATAGAAGCTGAAAAATCATTCATTGACTATTAAAAGAAACGGTGCGGTAGCTATGGCAACAATGGCAAATTTACAACAGCCTCTGAACTTCCCGTACTAATGGAACAGTAAGCAGTGTGAGGGCTTGCGGATTATGGGGGCAATCAAGTGCTGCAACCTCCTGAAACCTCCATGCACAGTCAGGTTTGCCATGTGGCCAGGGTCACCAAACACTTTCCTTAAAGGGTTTTAATTTAGCCCTGTCTCTATGCTTCATTTTATTTCAATAGTGAAAGTGAAAGTCATTGTTTTTTTTGTTTTGTTTTATTATCATGATACACAGCAAGCGCAGCACATAATGCACACAACAAAATGTGTTCTCTGCAGTTAAACCATAATCCTTAATGTGTGGAGACAGTACCTTGCTCAAGGTTACCTCAGTCAAACATTGACGGTTTGAGATTTTAAAGTCCACTTCCTTACCCTCTAACCCACCAGTGCCACCACATGACTTGGTTTTTTACACACTTTACCTGAAAAGGTGCAAGGAAGGACACATTTGCACGACTTCACACAAAGGGGTTTTATTAACCGATACTCACATCAGAACAGGACTTACGTATTAAAGACCCGAAAGGGAAGCGATACAAGAGGCTTTAAATGTATACACTCACAACAGCTGCACAAAATCAGGTTTACAATGAACTAAACACAACAAAAATCCATCCCGAATCACGGAGCCAGAATGCCCCCTCCTGAGTCCGCCCATGGTATTGTTTCTGTTGCAGAGTGCTTCATCTGAAAGTATGAGATCTGTGTTTGATCTATAATAGTTGGTGAAGCACTTTTTTTTTTTTAATAAAGAGAGCTAAGCAAAGTATTTTAGCACCAGATTACCAGTTAGAAATTAAGTGTGCTTTGGGCATTATCACACACTGTTGTTAATTTTGTAAATGATAAAAAAAATGTTTTGTGTCTCTGCACAAATGGAGTGCCCTTCAAAAGGTCACCCTTTCCTCACACTGAGGCATAGAACAAGTTAATGTATCATTAGTTCAAAATGATTACATTTTGACTGTGGAAAAAAAATATGAGTGGAAATTGTTAATTCCTATGAACTTCGTGTGACCTTTCTGCGTGCAATTAGAACGGGGGTTGTGACTCCAACCCATTAGCGTGAGGAACAGAAACATCCTGGCAATCCGCAGAACACAACAACATTTCTAAATGAACCAATTCGCCATTCGGGCCTGTTTTTCCCCCAGAGCTGTGTAGCATTATGGCAATAGATAATTTGTTCATATGAAAATGCAGGGTTAAAGGGGCCAGTTTTTGAGGTCACAGCTGGACAGAGAGTTGGAATAGCAGTGACTGGATGACCTGCATCATTGATAAAATGACTCCTGCTGTTACTGTAGCACACTGTTTTTAAAATGTTATTGTGACATCGACCCTAGATCAGTAACAGGAAATAAATGTTCTTCAGGGAAACATTTTTAAACTATAAAATCTTAATTGTGCAAGACACAGAAATCCCAGTGGATTTTAAAAACTATCAAAATTATAATCCTGGAAAAGTATTTCATGTCCCTGAATAATTTTACAATAGTCAGTAAAATAGGTACAAACACAAAATATATGTCAAATAAATGTAAATGAGAATTTCCTTCGAGTTGGCTTTTCCTCTACGATCATATGACTTGTCCTACCAGTAGGTATTTTAAGCTCAAGTTCCAAATTTCAAGTGTTATTGTGAGTGTCAGCAGGGCAGTGGTGGCCTAGTGGGTAAGGAAGCAGACCCGTAATCAGAAGGTGGCTGGTTCAAATCTAGAAACAGCCAAGCAGTGGGCAAGGTGCCACTGAGCAAAGCACTGTCCCCGGGCGCCTGTCATGGCTGCCCACTGCTTGCTAATATATACCTATATATACCAATAAAGTAAGACTGGGGTGTTTATACTGTTGTTCATTATATTGAGTAACTTGGAGCAACTTCATGGTCTCGAGACACCAGATTTAATTTTTTTTGTTTGCTTCTGCTTTTATCTTCATAGCACTCTAGAACATTCAGGTAATCTCAAGAATGAATGATACCAACCTCACATGAACAGTAGACCTGGGTGAGGGGCTTTCAGTTGAGGCTGTGGGAGGCTGTGGAGGGTACAGGCACCTCAGCTGAAGTACTGTGAATTTGGAAGTGTAATGAGCTTGGTGGCACTGTAGCAGGAGGGTGCTGGGGATAGCAAATGTTTTTTTCTTCCACTTGGCCCTTGTAACATCATATCAAGGGGAAGAGTGTGCCTGTTCCCAACTCTGCTGTGGAGAACTGGCTGATTCTTGACATCTTGCCTCTGTCATTTTTGACCACAGCATCTGTGATGGTGCTCTGGAAAAAATCAGATGAATTGCAATGGATTTTTAGAACATTTATACCACATTCACTTGGTGATATGGAATTATTCTAAGTATTTTTATGTTCTAGTTGGCATATACAGCATTTTCTGTTTTGAAGCTGCTCAAGAGTTTGGGATAATCATCAGAAGAGCAGGAAGCAACTATTTCAGATTCTGTGCAGTGTGCCGCCTAGTTACACATTGCATCTGCAGCCAAGATCGATCAGCTTCCAGCCATGCTGTGGCTGAGCTCCCCCTCTCTGTGTGGTGCGGACACAGGTCCGCAGTCTGATTGATCCTTCTCCTGGAGCAAGCAGAAAGTGGCTCGTGCAGACCCTTCTCTCCTGAACCAGGTCAGCCTGATGAACCTCCACTGGCAGACCACAGATTCACTGAATACCCTTGGCGTTCCCACATAGGCCTAATTACAGGGCATATATGATGCTCCTGCCTGCTGTGATGGGAAGTCATAGGCCCGGGCATGAATGCACACTGGAAAGGTCACACACAGACACGCTCACACAGAATGGGCTATGCTAATGTATCACGGGGGAGAGGAACACTGCACCAGACAGAAGAGTCTTTCACCCAGCCTAGCCTCCTATTAAAATTGCAATGAGCCCCATTACACACAGCAACAGGGCAATCCTTGAAACATATCTGCAGAGGGTCTTCAGATTCTAGTGAATATCCGTATTGTTAGAGAAAATAAAACATTTATAGTGTTAGTGTAAATTGTTTGTGCACAGTTTGCTATTCTACCCATGTAAAATTTCATTTAATAATTTAGGTAGGGTTTCGGTGTGTTATGAGCATAACATTTGTAAACATTACAATTCATAATGTGTGCATATAATTAATGCATAATGAATGAACAAATCAATATTTAAAAAAAACATTCTAGAATACTTGAATAACGATTCCCAGCTGCTGTGTTAATTTTCTCCTCACTGATTAATGAGATGTTTGCGACCTATTAATATGCGCTATTATGCCTGATGTCTGATCATGCAACATATATTGAATTTTTACAATGTTCTCAGCAAAACCAAATAGGTTCTTGTTCCAATAATAAGAGTATTGTTGTGTGCAGGGCTTTCCTATTAGACCCGCCCACCCACACAGATGGACAGACACCCAAACTCACAGGCACAACAGCAGTGCAGTGCTTTTGCACAACCAGCAGCATTTTGAACAGCATCCTTTCTCTAGCTGATAGATGAACTGATGAGAGAAGTTGTGCCGTAGCAGCAGTTTTTCACTCTGTGCAATTTCAGCAGTCAGCACTGAGACGGGGGTTAAGTTGTCTGTGCTCTACCTCCTTCAGGGGATAAAAAAAAAAAAAAGAGTTTATGCCGATATTTGTTGATTTTGCTCCTCAAAGTCTACGGAAAACCTTTATACGTGTGGGTCTTCTCTTAGGCTTTAAATTCTGAAACTGGTTGTGAACATTTTTGAGTTCAGTAAAATGATGGTTCCTATCAAAAATCAACCAGCGGCTCCCTTCTTGAAAGTGAAGTGAAATGGAGCAGTGTGTGGGGGACGGTGCTTTGCTCTGTGCCACCTCAGTGGCACCTTCATGGTTCAGCATTCGAACCTCCAATTATAAGTCTGCTTCCTTACCTGCTAGGCCACCAATGACCCATTGTGAACTGAATAGTTAAATTTGATAATTTTCATCAACATTTCAAGATTCTATTTCAAGATAATATGCAACCCTCTCCATTGACCTGTGCTTGAGACTGGAAATACACTGTCCAGTGGCTGGGTGATTTTCATAAATAAATATTAATAGCCAGAAATCTATCCAAACATGGCCAAGGTGCAGCTAGTGGCAGAGCTTCCCAGCAATCATGGCGCTTTCTCTGCATGCTTTGAAACTGAAAGGCGTCGTGACGGTTTGCAGAACCAGGCTGCTGAAATACTATACTTTGCGCTGATTGAAATCCATAATCACAGTGATTTGCTGTGCCCTGGTGTGTGGCATCCACTGGCTGCTCCTCTTCTATTTTCCACCCCTATTCCTGTGTGGTGCAAAAGAGGCCAGGCTGGTTGACAACACGACAAAGGCGAGCAACACCCGCCTCCTCCGCTTCATCACAGATGGAAAACATGAAATCTGAATGCACACTCAAGCGCATTGGCATCGAAAGTTTCACCGAGGCTCTCTCGCTCTCTCCCCAAAACATGCTGACAGGAATAAATAAGGGCTGGAATGAAAGGGGGTGAACTCTAGAGACTTACTGCTTCATAACACAATCAACAAACAAAGTAAAATTAAACCATGCAAAAACAAGCAACATTTATTATTTGCAATAGATTTATTTTTTTTTGCAATGCTGAATAAATGTATAAATGTATTTCTGTCAGTGTGTACCTCCACCATATCTTTCAAATGGAGCTGTCTTTATATAATGTTTAGGTATGCTGAATGTTCATCTAAAAAGTATGAAACATTCATTACAGTTACAATATCCACCCTATGTATAAAGTTTAAACCATTTTAAATGGTAAAAACATGCATTATTTTACATCACACCATATTTACCATGAAAACAGAGATCAACTAAGATGGAGCCTGCATTTGTCTGATTTCCAAGACATACTAGTTTATGCAAGATTAGCTGTAAATATTGTAACAAACAACACTTTTGTTTCAATATATGTAACAGAGCTCAAATAAATGACAAGCATCGATTGAAAACGCTAAAATCACACAGCTCTCCAAAATCAAATTCCTCCTCTTAGGGAAAACTCTAGACGTCTGTGTTGAACCAGCCAAGCATGAGAAATCTTGGCCAAAAGCATTACTGTGGGTGCTTATTCAAATCAATAGATTGAACAGCCGACAAGGGTGCCCTGATGTCAGAGTGAGTGTGACTGCCCTCTATTTAACATGTTTTTCCATTGCTCAGTTGCAAGATGTGTTGCTCTGACTCCTCCATTCCTTTGGTGAATGGAAAAAGTAAAAGGAAGTGGAAAGGCTAAACTAAAATCTTCTTCCATCAAAACACGGGCAATGAATGTTGCAATTTGTGCACCTCTCTGACACGCACTCTTCCTATATTAGAAACAAATAAGCACCTCCGCCCCTCCGGCCCGGAACGAAAACAGGGGGAAAGGATGGATGGCTCAGCAAGTTCAGGAAGCAGCGACTCACAGGCGGTAGAGAAACTGCTGCCGGGAGCAGCGCTTAAATCAATGGCACCTCTCCTCCGACTTGGCCTCCCCAGGGATTCAGGGTAAAGAAGCAATACCTCGGCGTGCACACCCACTCACAACAAAGGCGTGTGTTTTTCGAGCCGTTATAAAAGGTGTTGCGCGTTGGATGGGTTCAGGAAGGTTTTCTGGTTTGCTTTGGTTTGATTACTGTAATAAAGATCGTGTTTTGGTTTTATGCTGATGGCATCACTGGGTCATTTTGCGCTTGATATTTTTGCTTGTTGAGTATAGGTCTCGTTATGTATGTTATTTAGTTATGTCAGTTTAATACTTATGCTATTACATAGTTATAGATGATTTAAGACTGTCTGGCAGCATCCAGGAAAGTATTCACAGCACATCACTTTTTCCACATTCTCATATGTTACAGACATATTCCAAAATTGATTAAATTCATTTTTGGCATGTTTAAAAAGCACATGCAGATATTTCTGTAGCTTAATTGGAGTCCAACTGTGGTAAAAACAGAGATGTTGATTTGCCCTGATTTGGAAAGGCACTCGCCTGACTCTATACGGTCCCACAGATGACAGTTCATGTCAGAACACAAACCAGGTATTGTCTGTAGACCTCTGAGACAGGATTGTCTCAAGGTAAAAATATTGTGAAGGATACAGAAATATTTCTTCTGCTTTGAAAGTGCCAGTGAGGAATGGGAGAAGCTGGCCAAGGATAGGTGTGCCAAGCTTATGGCATCATTTTCAAAATTGTTTGCGCAAAGGCTGTGATTACTTATGTACATGTGATTTGTCATTATGGGGTGTAGTGTGTAAAATTCTGAGGGGAAAATGCATTTAATGCATTTTGGAATAAGTCTGTAACATAACAAAATATGGAAAAAGCGATGCACTGTGAATACTTTCCAGATACACTGTATATATGACGCATTGATGGGCCCAGATCAAAATGAAAAAGAACGAGACTGTAGAGATCTTGAGAGCTGTCACTCAACACCATGGGCTCATCACATTTAAATCTCTGAATATAACAAGATCATTATAGCTCATTTTTTGGGTGACTGAAATAATTACACAATAGTGCTTATATACTGAAAATTTGTCTCTCAGACTAGGACATGACAATTGAGGACTGACAATATACTAAAAAATGTATTAATACCAGGGTGAGCACAACCTGGAAATTCAGGAAAATATCAGATATTGAAGATAAGTCCAGATCAGCGGATCTGAAGGGATCACACTCTCATCACTGAATCCGCTGTTATCCCTTTGGTGGCCTGTTGTAAGGTCAGTGACAAACTGGGTCGGTGGAACTGCTAAAAGGTACCAAATTCATGTAATCCTACTTCATAGGGCAACTTCTGAAGGTACATTCATTTCACGAATGCTATAACTACATGGAGTACATAAAAAGAATACTTACTGTTTCATCTATTACTCCCCATCCAGACTTTACCAAGGACATTTGAAGGGTCACAGAAGACAAAAAAAACTTTCTTCAAGTTCAGTTCCTTTTTAACGCCCATTATACCCCTTTAACTGTATCAGTATAATTAACATATAAATGAAATGCTGTTTACAGTAATTATTGAGGAGCAAACAAATCCAATGTGAAAGCATCACTAATAGGTCCCTGCTAAAAAGATTGCATAGGTTTCTGAACGTTATCTTTTTCTAGCCCACACAATGCAAACTCTAGGTTAATTGCTGGAGATCCAGCATCATTAAAATAATTGGTGTGGTTTTAATTATGTCTGATATAAAGGCTTGAGGGTGGAGGGGTTCACCAAAATTGACTGCTCTATAAAATTCTGTTGCTCTTAAACAAAAAAATCACACAGACGTTTTATTAAATGTTCTGCCCACACGCATTGATTTGGAGCAAACATTCACAGAAATAAGAACACAAAAGTAATTACCCCATTTAGAAATTGTAAAAGCAAACGTGTCTCTTCTGTCTCAATTTAGATCTGGAAAGAAAATGATGGAAACATGTGCCTTCTGAATAATTAGCTCATTCCAGCAAGCTTCCTGATGGCCTAAGGGACTGGCACCAGAAGTAGTACAAACTCTTTTAGGTCAGCCTACTGCTAAATATATAGTATTGTCTATGAAGGTCCTTAATGATAATCTTGACAAAAGTAAACCACCAAGAGTTCTATAGATTTGAAAAACGATTAAGAGGAAGGAAAGGATTGCTATACTTGGCAGTAGCAGTAGTATTGAAATGCTGCACAGTAAATGGCTGTATGGTAGCTCTCTAGCCCAAACAGAACCAGAACACCAGATTCCAAACTGGCACTAGTACCGGCTCTGAACAATCATAGGATGAGGTATGATTCTAAAGTTTCTTCTGCTGCGAGACACAGATCAATTGCCCTTACACTCTTATTCTTGGCCTTGTTGCTCTGGTTGCTACAGAAGTCAAAAGCTGCTGATGAACCGCATGAGTTTCTTAAGAGCATTACATGATAGGCTCTGTTAGTTTTTCCATCTTCAGTCTCCAAACCCTCCACTATCTTAACATGAATTTAGATTGAAGTTTTTTGGTTTTTGCTATCCATGCCAATGTAATACATTCGATTTAGCATACAGATTATGGAATGGGGAAAAACCTATAAGGCTGTTCAGAGTAATAGGTAAACTTTGTCATATCTGCTACATACTGTACAGGTATACAGGGGGAGACGCTGCGGCGCCAGCAGCACAGAGAAAGTAGGAAGTATATAAATAGAATAAAAAAATAATGAGAAATACACAATTTAGCATAAGGGAGAGTTCTGTTTCGGCAGATGGGATTGTCCGTGTATCAGGAATCATGTGAAGAGCAGAAATGCAGGAGTTTACTGCAAAAGTTTTTACAGTCCATGGACGTGTGTGGGGGCAATGGGAGGATGGGCAGAGAGTTCTGAGGCATTACTATAATTCTATTTAGCCTTAATTAAACTGATAGTAGTTGGAGACTGACACAACATCATACATTTCAAACTTTATAGAAGTTACAAGTGACTCGAAGGAGAGTTAAATTTTCCAATGAAGAGACAAATCTAGGGCAATCGAAGCAATCAGCCAGCAGGCAGACCTATTAATCTCAGATAGAGGGTGCAGGTAGGTTTGCCAGCTGGCTAGCGGGCACGTCAATAAATCTGCCAGGGAGGCAGCTCCCTCTGAAGAACAGTCCGCCATCATCATCAGAACTATGACAATGGAGAGAATGATGCAGGAGACACTCTGATGAGATGAAGGTGGGGGGGGGGGGCAGTGCTATTTGCGTGGGACTGTGGATGCCAAGGATAAACGGCCCTTGAGGTTGCTTCACCAACCTTGTGCTCTTTAGATTACCATCCTCTTGAGAGGTTCTTGGCCAAGCCCTTGCTTTTGGACAGCACTCCTCGTCAACACAGATGTCCAATACCCACTCGCTGTGCAGAAGATGGCAAGGCTGTGAGTGGGAGTCTGCCTTTCGAGTATCGCTATTCAGCAGAATAAAAGCTTTCTGCACCGGCCTGCCTGGGAGACCCACAGCCATTGTCAGCGGTACTGTAGAGGGTTACAGGGAGCAGTATCGGGGTTATTTGCCACTGGCTTTATTGTGTGTTCGTCCAGATGGAGCTTATGGTGCTATTCATTAGATTCAAAAACCTGGCTCAGAGTTTTACCCCGAGGACAAAGGAAACATAGTGAGACAAGAACAGAATTTGGATTTCTGCTTCTATTCCTCAATTATGCATTCTGCCCATAGTCAAAAGAGCTTTTGGCTTATGACAGTATAATAGTGGTCCCAGATCTTTTCTGTCTAAATTGTCATTTAGTGTTTGACAGGCGCTTGAGCATACCGGGAGGCACAATGATGGGCTGTCAAGAATAAAGAAATGCTCAGTAAAGCCATTCAAGTTAATTGTATTGGTGCAGAGAACTGTTACATCCTTTTGTTATGGACCACGAACCTTGTAAAGTTTTTTCTTGTCTTCTTCAAAGAGTTCATCTTCAACTTGAGCAAGTTCCCTCGGCAATGCATTCATCAGACATTATTAATACAGACCATGTCATTCTAAAAATGGATTCTAACCCGCCAAAGAGGCCATGGGATATTTGTATTATTGCTCGAACGTACAAATGCAATCTAAAAGCTCACTCCAGCCCTGCTTGAGTGTGAAATGCTAGCACCAAGCACTGCAAACGTTGCCTTGAGGGGCTGAAGGCTTCTTTGAAAGCCATAATTAACTTTGCTCACCAGGCCCAAGCCATTACAAAACGCCTCCTGATGCAAATTGCTACTGAGGATAAGGGCTGGCCTGCCGGCCGACTGTAAGCTCATCAGCGAGAGCGGGTAAACAAAGATGGAGAGGTGCTGGGAGTATGAGGCACGCGGGCCCAATCCCAGGCCTGTTTGCTCATTTCAGTCATAGAGATAAACCCACTGGACTTCCTGTTTGCAGGGATTTGCAAGTCAATGCTTCTGTCTGCTTTTTTACGATTAACCTTATCCCTCCCCTTATCCCTCTGAATAGATCATGTTAGTCTTTCTTTATATTAGTTTTGTCTTTCTTTTAAATTAAATTGAGAAAGTAACTGTTTATGGGCTACACTGTTTCCCATTTTGCTTGTAAGGAATTCAAGGACACTATTTTCAAACTAAGTGTGATGTCCACGCCGGCTCTCCTGATTACTAGGGTTGGAGTTCAGCAGCTTTGGGGAAAAAGGCCCAGGGATGGACATGCTTAACTTGATTAAACAAAGATAACTCGATAGATTTCAGTATAAAGAGAAATGGTGTGTAATTATGTCTTTCACCAAGTTTAAAATGGGAGTATGTTAATGAGTTTAAAATGGGCGGAACCTGATATTTGAAAGTGTAAAACCTGCCTAACAGCCCAAAAATCTAAATTCAAAATGGCAGTGAAGGGTGGACATCAGAAATTTGGATGACCTCGTTAATCTGAGTCAAATAAAAATAAGTGGGTAAGGAAACGGACCGTAATCAGACGGTTGCCGGTTCGAGTCCCGAGCCACCAAGGTGGCAGTCAGCTGCCACTGAGCAACGTACCATCCCCACACACTGCTCCCCGGGCGCCTGTCATGGCTGACCACTGCTCACCAAGGGTGATGGTTAAAAGCAGAGGACACATTTCGTTGTGTCACCGTGTGCTGTGCTGCAGTGTTTCACAATAACAATGACAAAAAAATTATGTTACCTAGACATATGGCACAGTAAAAATATTGTAGGTAAAATTATACCAATGGTCCAGAAAGCTCCAAAAAGAGAGAAAAGGAGAAAGAGAGGGAGAGGGAAGGATGCACTTTCCCCCTTTACCATTCTGGATAATTTAAGTCTGCACTGGTCATAATGTCACATGCGCAATCACAATTAAAAATTGTGTTTTTTTTGTTTTATCTATTAGCACGTAGCACCATTTTTAAAATAGGGGCCTTAATGGTGGAGCTTTGGGTTGCTCAACAAATATTGCCTACAAATAGACTCTCCGGTCACCTTATAAACACAACATCAGTATATAAGCTCACAAATGTGTGGTTGTACAAGTAGTTGATAAACCACCAGATGATCTATTTGGAGTTCATTTGTCTGTTTTTTGTGAAATACCAGACTCTGGTTTTCCTTGAATGTCAAAAATACAAGCGGTGGATGGCAGGAGGTTTGTAATCAAGCGCTGTAAACAACATGTCACACACAATTTATGTCCATGGCCACATTACCATTAACCAAGCTCTGGGGGACAGGGGGAGAAATTAATCCGCTTCCACGTCTCTGTTACATGCTATTACATTCATCGTTAGTACACATGCGCTCCATTCTGTACCACAACAGCCCACCTCCCCTTCTCTCTCTCGCAGAAGGGCCCCGCCCCCCGCCAAGATCTCAACACAAAAACCCCCGGTGCACCGGGCTCCGGAAATATTCAGCTGCTTCGCGCATATTTTCCCTCCGCACCTGCCAGCGGATAAAAGGGTGTGCATTCCATGTGACACCATCTAAGAGAAACTGCATGCTCCTGCCTTTAAAGAATAGACATGCTATCTTCCATTTTGATGTCAGCGTGGGTTTTTTCGGCCTTGACTAGTTTGCCTCTGTTCTTCACCTTTACTGGTTTTGAAACAGTAACTGCTGAGGAAGACTTTAATGTCAAAGTTACTTTTTTTTTCTCAAACAGAACCAGAGTAAATATAATGAATCACTGAAACATGAGTTCTACCGTCAGAATAAGTCACACAGGAACTCACAAAGCTCGGAGAATTTTAACAATACATGACATTAAAAGCTTAATATGTTTTTTTTTCAATGGAAGAATAAAAAAATCTACTGACATGGGACTCAGATGGAGCACTGCCAACGGTTAGAGCAACTTATCTGAGGTAACTGCCAGGCCTGAATGGGAGCTTTTTGTAGGACATTTGAGGGGCATCCATTATTTATCCAAAAGGACCTGAAAGATTGATGCGGAACACGCCCTCACCAGCTCAACCATACTGCAGTCTGCTCAGGTGTGCCCCCCACTTCCCACAGTTCAGTCTCCAGAGCTGTCTGAAATATTCAACAGGACGTCAGCGGACGCCCCCTCAGTTGATGCCGTCCCAACACGGCCCGGTGGTGTCAGACAGAACAGCCTTGGGCCATGACACGACTGTGACCAGAACATGAGATGGAGCCTGGAATGCAAAGGCCTCCTGGGAGAGGAATCACACAATAACACAGACAGTCCACCTGGATCCGGCCTACAGCAAAAGACAACGCGAGCGCCCGAGTGTTAAAAGGTCAAATGGGGACTGAAAAAGCAGGAAAAAGTTGTTGCCAGTGGGCGTGCAGCAAGGCATAGGGCACTGTGTTAAAAAAAGGGAAAAGAAAATCATATTCATGGGATAATGTTAAATGTCACCTTCATGGTACATGATGCAGTATCCTCTGGCTTACATTATTTATTCATGGTTCCTTTTGTTTTGTTTTCATGTCACACAATTTCTCTGTTTCAGTGAAAGGAAATTACCTCTTACGGGGACTTATTTGTGCACAGCAGAATTTTATAGTGGTGTGTTTGGCAATAGAAATTAAGTAGAAATCAAATTAATAAAACGACCACAGAATCATATTGGGGGGAAAAATATGCTTATATGTCTTGCAATCTCCAGAGAGTAGATGAAAAAATATGTAAAGGAAAATGCTATTCACATAAGTGGCTAAATAAACTGCAAATATTGGCTAAAAATAATAGAAAAGATGCACAGTTGTGTGGGGTTTTTTTACATTTTTAAATGTTATTTTTTTTACCCCTTGCAATGAGAATGGGAATTCAGCATTTGCCTGTACAGATATAACACGCTACCTTAACCCGACCCCAAAATACTGCTGCTCAGAGAGAGAAAAAAGGAAGCCTGACACCCAGCGCTGTTCACTGCCTGCAAGCATGACAGGAGAGAGGGCTTCACCAGGTCTGCACTTACAAACAAACAAGCAGGCATCAGCAGGAATCCAAAAGTAAATAAAGGAAAAAGGACCCTGATGATGTCACTTCAGGAAAAGTAGGACGTGGTGAGTGAATGAGTGAAAACAATGAAATTACAGGCAGCAGTTTTCACTATTTTTGGAATAGTGTGAATCGTTGAGGGCATGTCTGTATTTTATTTACAGGAAAGCATATGTCTGATAACAAGCACTGAAAATAAAGCACTTTTCTTTTCTTAAAAGCATTCTGAGTAGACTGAAACTCCTTTCAGTCATGTTGTGTCACCATTAACACAACTAGACTTGCACCAATTTTTTTCTTGCACAAATTTTTTTACTCTCACTTTACTCATTTGCACACCTTCACCCTACCTGTTACACATATTTTATGTTAAACATAAAGATATAATGTTTGGTTGTGTTTGCAATATTTCAAAGTGAAAGTGAAGTGATTGTCACTGTGATACACAGCAGCACAGCACACGGTGACATGGTGAAATGTGTCTTCTGCTTTAAACCATCACTCTTGGTGAGCAGTGGGCAGCCTTGACAGGCACCCGGGGAGCAGTGTGTGGGGACGGTGCTTTGCTCAGTGGCAGCTTGGCGGATCGGGATTCAAACCGGCAAACGTCTGATTACAGGGCCGCTTCCTTAACCGCTAGGCCACCACTGCCCCCAATTTGCATATTGGTTCACTGTATACTTGCAATATTTGCAATACTGTGGTCTATAGAAGTCGCTAAAGCATTTCACTGCATATCATAACACGTATCACTGAGTATGTGACAAATAAAATGTGAATATAGACATGCATAAATAAACAAGCCTTCAAATCAAGGATCCAGTTTCATATAAGAAAGTGCCACTAGATGGCACTGTCTATGCTGTAAAAACAAAAAAGTTGGGAAAACTTAGTTTCAGGAAAGTCCTCTCAACTTAATTTAGCAGATTAATTCTTCACAACTACATAGGTGTGACGTTGAGAGAACGTAAAATGCTTTGTAGCCGGTTGCCTTAAATTTTTACGTTTTTCCCAACTTTTTTTAAAGTACCATTGCCTCTGTGGTCATGTTGTACATCGATTGCACCATATTCTCATTTAACCTGACTCCAAACCATTGAACAAGGAAATGTGCCAATGTTCAGTGCTCCACCATGTCTGGGCTGACCTACTTTAAGCATATGGATCAATCTGGTCCACTGAACAAAATAGCTTCTGCTCTCCTGAGATACTTTTACTGACAGAGCTCTTGTTCTGCTGCCTGTTAGGTTGTTTTAATTTCAGCAGGATGGCAGCCATGATCCAGATAGGGCAAACACTTTGTGCCTTTGGCAGTGTTAAGAGATAGAGAGGAAGGCTGTCGGCTGCTCGTAAAACATGCCTCGCGCCTCACAGATATTAATTATGTTGCTCATACGAACCCAACAGCACAGCACACCTTTATTGTCTCTGGAGACAAAAAGACTAAATAGCACATGATATCACAAGCATAGCAGATGCACGCCATTACTAGATGGCGTGCATCTTCCAGGCAATTTCAATAAGCTGCAAACTAGCTCTCAAACTGCACACGTTCATTGTCCACAGCAATTCATTGTTTCACACACATATTTGTATCTGTATTCATCTGTATCTGCTATATTGCTATATATGATGTATGCTATATAAGTGATGAGCAGCAGCTCAGATAATTCTGTTCTGAAATCTGGGGTCTAGGCTGAGGCCCCTTTCCTTTAAGCAACTAACCAGAGTAGAGCTTTTGCTGCTCACACAATGTACCAAAGGTCATTCCATAGTTCCATAATAACAGATGCTTCAGATGCATTATTTAAAACCTCTGTCAGTATCATTTGTTCTGACTCCAATCTATTCCTTTTGACATAAATTGTGAACCAGTGCTTCTAAATAACCTAAATAAATCTATAGTGTAGTTGTTCTTTCTAAGAGAGGAAGCAAAGAGCCTTGTGACCGGGCAAGAAGAGCTTTGTGTGATAAGTGAGCTTAATTGTTTAGGGCTGAGCTTCGTCTGATGGCTATCGGCAGATTATCAAGCTTTGCTTTGATAGATGGATCTCAATCCAAATCTTCTATGAGAGCAGTCACACTAACACTGGGAGCTCCTAGACAAAACACACAGGTGAGATGGAATATATAGCATTTCATGTACAGTCAATCAAGTTGTCAGTTAAATGCCTTAACATTATGCTTTACTTTGACTTATGTGAAGCATTTTGTTTGCTTTATCATTACTAAATGAGGCATTCAGTCAAGAAACCCTGGGGAGCAGACACTTCACATTTAGTGCTTGTAGACGCAACTAAACATTAAGTGCAGTGCTCAGTAGCATATGATGGCAGCCAACACATACAGACACATTTGAAATAAACTGGGTTCAAACCAATGACTAATTTCTAAAATGCCCAGTCGTTTCACCTCCTCCACACCACAAGAGGCCCTCAGCAAGTAAATTTAAATTTGATTCCTCACACTTGGCAATTTGTCGGCTCTCCATAATCCTCATCAAAGGCACTTAAACTTCACTCTACTAATGACAGTCATTAAGCAGTTTTGCCACCACACCTCCATAGAATTGATATTCATTTTCCACGTCATCAGGCACATAAGGAAATTGTCAATCTGTATGAACCAAATGATGTCTTTAGCTAAATACATATTTTACATTTAGATCAAATCATTACATGTACCAGGTGAGAATGTGTCTCCACGTTGCGCATCCGGGCAGATTTCACAGCCATCTGGACAGGAAGTGACACTGTGAAGAATGTGTCCAATGTGAAGAATGTGTTGAAGCTGAGCTTTATTGTCATTTCAGCTATATACATGTTAGACAGTACATAGTGAAACGAAATAACAATGAGACAGACCACGCTAAACAGGTGAACTGAATAATAAGTAAACGTGCCAAGTAAAATACTGCAAATATTGCTGTGCAAAATGGAGCTGTGCATTAGTAGACGAGATTACAGATAGATGCATGAACGATGCATGAATCTATGATATTACAGATAGATGATTATACAATATAATAGAGGTAGTGTGTGTGTGTGTGTGTGTGTGAGGGTGTCAGTCCAGAGTGGAAAGTCCCTGAGTGTTCAGGTGTTTGATGGCCTGTGGGATGAAGCTGTCGCAGAGTCTGGCAGTGAGGGCCCGAATGCTTCGGTACCTTTTTTATTATGGTAGGATAGTGAAGTGTGCATGTGAAGGGTGTGTAGAGTCCTTCACAATGCTGGTGGCTTTCCGGATGCAGCGTGTGTTGTAAATTATGGAGGAAAGAGAGACTCTGATGATCTTTTCAGCTGTTCTCACTATCTGCTGTAGGGTCTTGTGGTCCAATGCGGTGCAGTTCCCAAACAAGACAGTGATGCAGCTGGTCAAAATGCTCTCAATGGTCCCTCTATAGAAGGTGGTGAGGATGGGTGGTGGGAGATGGGCTTTACTCAGCCTTTGCAGGAAGTAGAGACACTGCTGGGCTTTCTTGGCTGTTGAGCTGGTTTTAAAATTCTAGAAGAGGTTCTTCTCTAGAGAATCTAGAGATTTGCATGAATCATTGTGTTAATTTAGCAGTTGTATCTTTGTGGTGCATTTCTTTGTAAATGAAACCATGATGAGAGCAGGTTTAAACAAATCTTTCCCTTACAAATTGATATCTCTGTTGACTTGGTATCAGTGTGGCCTTTGATCGGCTAATCCCTGTTTAGCGTTACTAGAAGGGAAAATGATCTCTATCTATGTAACACTATGTAACACTATTTCTTTAGCTACCTCAGCAATACCAATACAGTATCTTTGACAAGAGTATAAACTTAAATGATTACAAAAAAATTAATCCATTAGTTTTTAACAGCAAAATGTTAAGATAAACATTTTGGAAACACAGCAGGGGGGGAATAAAGACCAGGTGCAACATTTTCCATGCTTAATCAAGTTCCCTGGACAAAAAGGCAAGATGATTTATGTCTGTTAACACAGAGGAATCTATTTCAGGCCTCAGCAAAATGGTTGAAACTCCACTGCTGTGCTCCATGCTGGTGTTGCCAGATTGGGCAGTCTAATAATTCATGGAAAACTGCATGTTGGGAATAGCTATAGCTATTGAGGAACTAATTTATCATTTAAGAATTTTACATTGTAAAATGTGTCAGTCATCAGATGATAACTTTGCTTTGGTTTGTGCTTTCCTGTGGTTTTGATGATTTTGAACTTTAAAAAATGGAATCTGGCAACACTGCACTACACTACACTTATAGTACACTGCATTGAACATGCAGGCTAGGATGTTATTCTGTTCCCTTCCACATGCATGAAAGAACATTTTTAAACCAGTAACAGTTTTAAACCAATAAGGCTTTTCACACCATGGATGAACGTGTAATCAACATAACAAACTATATTTAATGAAAAGGGCCTTATTCTCTGGCGTGAGACAACTCCTGAAATGTGTACCTATATTATCTAATTCAGAAGCAGAAGACAATGATTTTCCTGGAAATTATTTTTGTATGTATGAGTATGTATTACTGACTATCATAACCTAACCAAATACAGTTTGGCTCTGGTCAAAATCAGTTCAGCTTTATTTGATCAGCATTGGGAAATTGTTAACATGTTAATGTAGTGATAAAGTTACAACATTCTTCATGCAAAATTTGTCCACCTAAAAAGAACAATTAAATGAGATTCAATGTATAATATGATTTTGCTCGTCTTACCATGACTCGTCACTATCAGATCACAACAGTTTAATCATCCTTCAATTCTTTCAAACGCTGAGGGACAGAAACAGATGTGGGCAACAGCCAAATAGAGATTTGATGCAGCATATGTCCGAGAATGAGGAGGAAAAAATGTTCTGCACTACGGAGCTGAGAAACAAAATAAAAGCACTGAAGTAGAAATGGCAACCCCATCGCTGTCTGCCAGCCATCTCTCCATCCACATATTCCAATATCTGCTCGCGCCATACGGCTGTGCAAGCTCAATTATTTCTCCCCTTCCATAGTCAGATAATATTCCTCCAATGACAGCGTTATTAAACTGTAAAGCATTTCATGATGTCTTGTTCAAATTAGGTTATGGATTCAGAAATATGTCATAAATAATAATTTCCTCCGGTATTTCATTTACCTGGGTCCCCACAAACAGGGCTCTGTGTTAACGTTTGACCACTATTGAGCTGAACCTCTGTATACAGGCTGGCACAAAATGTACCATGATATTGAAACTAAATCTGTGGCTCCACCATTAGTTATGTTCACTCTGAGGTCAAAAGGGCCCTTCTTAGGCCTGTGATAAATTTAAATGGAAGTTATACCAGCCAATTCAATCACTTTGTCCAATCAGTCGGGTCTGTTGTGGGATAAACAGCTATGTGGTCTTGAGTGAGAAACAACAACTGTTTTCCGCTCATGTGCTTCCGGTATATTGTAGATATTGCAGAGCCATATTGTAGATTTTGGACCTTCCCTGTGGCCTATGTGAAGTCTGACCATTCACCTAGTTATAACTGAATTTCATGTGAATTGCGATCATGAGCTTACATGCGCAATTGCGGTAAACATAAAGCAACTCAATAGAGGTTGAAGGCCAACCAGGGCCCATAAAGACCTAGAAGGCACGATGGAACTGAGATAAGCTTAAGTAAGGAGTAAACAATTCATGATTACTGGGGATGTCCCTGAGAATGACAACTGTCATGGCTGGGTGCAGATCATAAATATGGCCTGACTCAACCAGACATTTGCAGCCAGAAAGCAATTTATGATGAGCGGTTATATTCATTGAACAAATAACCATTGTCAGAACCTTAAGAATATTGGTGGTTAGCCCAAAGATGAATGGACTGATCAATTGATTGAAATATTGTGGGAATGCAGCCTGAAAGATGTTCCCTAATTAATGTTGATTTAAAGTCCACGCTGGGATGAGCAGGGTGCACTGCTCCCATGGGACCATGACTGCTGAATTCTGTTTTCTCAACTGAATTCTGCTGAACTTTTTTTTCCAGACAGTATTTTTCCTGAAGATTTTGACTTGACAAAAATTCTCCATGACACTGGCACAGCAGGCACCCAACTGCCTTGATTTATTTGAATCTGTTATATATTTAAATCAAATCGCAGCATTTTAACAGCCTTACTTTACAGTAAAGATCAATGAAATAATTGACTGTTCAGCTAGTCAAGTTGTGTCCAGTTGTGTGGTGAGGAGTGTGAAAACCGGTCAGAAGCTCACTTCTCAGTCATGTAGGCAATCGAGAGGTCAGTACCCGGTCCTGAGTACTCAGCAGCTTGGCTTCCATCTCCATCCTCTCACACACACACACACGACCTTCTGCTTGTCCTCATATTCCTCCTCCATCCAAACCTCCATCTGCTTTAGCTGAACAGTGAGCTCAGCCACCAGCAGTGGGCGGTTGTGTGTGGGTGGGTGTGTGTATTTCTGAGAAATATTTTAACCATAATTTTTAAAGAAGACTCTGACACCCTCAGGGCGAGATGCTCGCACATGACAACAATTATAAACAAATGTTCTTATCCAACCTCAACACCTCAACATTTTCCATGCAGGCCAAGTCTGGTCTCCATGGGAACTTGGCATGTAATTAGGGATTCAATTTGATTGGTGGGAGGAAGTGAAAAGGGGTCAAATGCATGCAACACAAAAGCAAAACATGCATTAAGTCAAAACAGCTGAACCCACCCACACACCAAAATGTACACACTCAGCAGACCTATCTACACACACACACACACACACTCAACAGACCATTAAATGTTGGGACCTGAGGTAAGGCTTTCTTATTTTTAGATCCCAGGCTGACTTTTGCTCAACTGAAAATCGTGTTTATAAAAGACACTCCAGCCCTGACTCAGCTCCACACTCTATATTTAACCCTGCTGTAAGCACCGTGCATTCAGCACATGCAGCAGCAAAGCTCCGAACTTCGGGGTGTGGAGGTCTCTGCAGTGTCTTTTCAAGTCTGGTTTTCAAACAGACTGTGTATTGGCATGAAATGCATACGTCCATGTTCAAGGAAGGAATAGCCTCTGGGCGGGACCACGCACACCCACACTGTGACCAATTTTCCATCACCAGTTAATGCTGTGGGCAAATGTACGATAAATACAGGGAGAAGGACATAATAATAACTGAGTGATTCTTAAACAAATATATTTACCAGCTAGTAGACATAGTGTGACAGCCTGTCGATTATTCACACCAATAGGCCTCAAATTCTTATTTTACCATTAGGCTTAAAATAGAATTGGTTTTGCATACCCATCGAATGAGAAGTTTTGGCCCTTTCACGTGCTGAACACGTTTCTAAAAACAATTCTAAATATATGCACAAAAAATTCTATAATATATACACTTAGCATTCAGTTTCAATGAGCTGACCGCAAACATTGCGAAACATTCTTTATGCAAAGATACGAAGGGAGCGGAGGCATTTGAATTCTAAATGGAGAAGTGTGACATCAAACCTTTTGCGGGTTGAGGGAACAGTACCCCAGGCCTCCATATGGCCCCGTTTTCACTCCCCCCAGAATCTGCTTTCCAACAACACCAAGCACACAGTCTGCCCCCGCCTCGGCAGGCTTTGTGTGGAAGGCTGATAGGGTGCGAGTTTGTTTTTTAACGGACTGTTTGGAGGCCCTCAGAGGAGCGAGCGCGTCTGCATCACTACGCACGGCTCAGTGGGACGCAGGCTTGTGAACGTGCGCTGCATTCGTACTGCATTGCACACGCACACAACGCGCGCAGAACCTAGAATGCAAACCCACTTATCCACGGATGTACACACACTTCATTCCCACACCCCGTTCCCTCGTGCACACTCTCTCCATCTGACATGCTAATGTGCTCCCCCATGCGAGGCAGAGATGTGTTTGATCCTGCTGATGTCTCTGCAGAGCTTCTCCTCCCAAAAGACGCAACTAAACATGTACAGCTCACTTCTCACGTTCACACCTTTTCAACACACACACACACACACACACTCATTCAACCCTCCAGATATGCGGCTCTGAAAAACGGGTGCTCCGGGTGAGCCTGAATGAATCCTGAAATGCCACCACAGCTCCTTCAGTCTTGGGAAGCCCCGAAGGGACGTGGGCTTCACAGCGGCCGGTGAATTCATCCAGGTGGGCTTTAGGATTTGCCTGTGGCTGCTAAAGAGCCAGCATTTGTGCAGCATTTGAGGTGCTTACTGGCAAGAAGGGTCCGAGAAAAGAAACGGGGGAAATGCTAATCTTTCACCTCACCATTAGTTTTCTTTATATTCCTCGGAATGCAGCAAGTCACCAGGTCTTGGATTTGCCAGACTCACATAGTGTCATTTCAAAATGTTGGACCCACTTTGAGTTACTCTGCATGTCAACAAGGTTGAACAGAGTAGAAAGGTCTGAAGTGCACCACCACAGCACCTCTGACCACAGGAAAATGACTTGTGAAACAATAAAAACATTCTGGACCATCCATGATTTTCTTGCCCTTGTCTTTGCTCCTAGAAAATAGCCCTGCAGTAACAGAATTACATCCCATTCCATTACATAAAAAAAAAACAAAAAAACACAAGGCTGTGCATGTGCACAATGTTTAAAAGGTCCCATCAAAGAATGGATCTGGATCAGACCCAAGGTCCAGGCTCTCCATCCGACTGAGTTATGAGCCAGCCAAACTCTTATGAGTAATTATATCAAACATCAATACCACTTGGCAGCCAGTTACGGCTGTTATAAGATTTACACGGCACTGCCGCTACACGGATGTTGCCAGCAACAGCCGATTATCGGGAAATCCAATTAGAGGGTCGCCTTTCCCCACGTTGAGTGGATCACATTGCGCATAAAAGCATTAAACATGGGGCAAAATGGTCCTTATGATATAGAGCTCATTTAGCCATGGATAGCTGCAGACAAAATGCTTTAAACTGCGGATAAAATGGCTTGCAGGATCGAGGGTGTCTGCAGTAAACTGGCAGGTGGGCAGCACTGTGTGGGAAGCATCAGGTTTGGCAGGAAATGTTGGATGAGCAACATATACACCCCTCGAGCGGATGTGAAATCGACATGTAAGATGAAAAGATGCGGTAAAATTAAACACACACATAGATTCACCCTATATTTGACTCACACCTGCTTTTCCCAGTTGGCATTAGGCAACAATAAAATTATTTGCGAAAAGTGGCCCACAGTAAGACTCCAATGCAGTGTCTGATAAATGTCAAAAAGACGAAAATATATAAAGTGGGATAAGTGTTCAGTTCCCCTGCAGCAAGGCCCACTTTATGATGTGTGGGAGTGTGAGCCAAGCTGAGCTGCTGACATTAAGGTGTTGCACCCCCCAATAAACACAGAATCCATTTCCCCAAATCCCTTAGGACCTCCCTGATGCATTGTGGACTTTTCCAGGGCAAAAAAAAATGAGAATAAATGAAACAAATTTAAAGGAGCCAGTTTAGGTTTGGTGAAAAAATTTCAGCTGATTTCTTCCTTACAACCCTGAGACCTAGGTGTATAGAGAGAGTGCAAATAGAGTGCAAAGAGAATATACATCTGCTTGTTCTAGTCTCTAGCTGTAAAAGATATATGCGGCTTTAATGTAATTGGTCTGGGCAGTTGGGTCAACAAGAATTCCTACCTTACCAAAAGCCATTGTGGGTTCAAGAAACCAAAAGGACAATTATTAGCTCTAGTTGCATTAGTGCTCTGCACAAATCATGAATGGGACGGATTTGAAAGTTGCACCTGACGAGCGAATCCTGTGATGAAAGGGACTTGCATGGCAGCTCCTCCACATCAAAAGCCACACAGAGCCATTCTTCTACAAGCTGTGATACGTTCAGCTGTTATTTTAAAATGACAGTCTCTGATGGCGCCCGCCAATCTGGAAAAATCGGTTTTGTCACAAAACAGTGACCCTGAATCTGTCATACATGGCGTGTGTAATGCACGTTCTGATGCAGACAACAACTCTTCAACATCTACTCCTGCATGGTAAAATGGACTACACCTACCATGCTTTCCTTAAAGAAGGATTAAGATTGGAGTTAAGATTATTGTATATATTTTTTTTTTCAGGATTCCTGCATGTCACACTGGATAAAAAAAAAAACATTAATTCCAGAGGACATGCCTTGGTGACCACATAATCCTGGTGTCAAGGCAAGACCCTCATTCTTGCTGTGGGAGATTACATCATCTCAAGACGACACTTCCCGGCCTGTTGGAACTGTGATTTTTCGCCCACGTGCATGATGAAACCTCTTGGAAATGCGGAGCGGATGTCGCTTGCACAAGTCTTGGTTTATTAGCAGACGTGCCCTGCAGAACCGGTTATTGCCCAGTGCATGGGTGCTGGTCACATTTGACCCTGCATTCTCAGGTCCCGGGACTAAAATCGAGATCGAGATCTGTCCAAGGCAATCAAGAGGGCAGAAGAGCAGATTTAGACATGGATGCGTGATGTTGTAGACAGATGGCCAATAAAGCACATTAATAAGGAATGGTACTGCAATATTATACTGGTAGAAACCTAGGATGTGCTACAAAAAGATACCTCTTTTTGTATTATTAACAAAGTAATAACAACCTAACAGCATTTTGTGTTATTAACAAGCAAATTTTGGCTGCCCCAAATGCTCTACAAACCTTTATCAGCACGTTCTTTTGTTTCGCTGATGCCTTATTCTTGGCCAAAATCTAAAGCTAATCAGCTATTTCTCAGCCCGTCATTACTTTGGCTTCATCTTCACCGCAACTGTTCTCCATGTGAAAGCATACGTCTGGCTGAACTGACTGGTGTTTGTTGCGGGTTTATCGGCGTGTGCCAAGGCGGAGCACACCAAACAAAGGAGGGCCGTCGCCTGCCAAAATCAATCGCTTCTCTGTGCGAGACGCGAACAAAAGGGAGACGGTCAAATTCCACTTTAATTGCAGAGACGGCGGAGGAAAGGCAGTGTGGGCTGCTGCAACCTTGCAGGCCACGCTGAGCGCCATGCCTGCTTGTTTTTGGGTGGGGGAGCGGGTGTTGGTGGGCTAATTGTCTCTACCAGTGAGTGTTGCCAGGAGGCGTCATAGTTCCATGTTGCCAGCAGAAAAGCATGCTGGGTAAACTGCTGGCCCAAAGGCGGGAACATTTTGCGCGAGAGAACGCGGCTCATCCCTTCTGTCCCCGTCGTGGTTTGCAGGCTTCTCCTGCAGGGACTCGCCTGCTGCTGACAGCAGAGCACACAATGCACCAACCCCAGACCGCAATCTAAATGGAAATCGTGCCATCTGTCTACCATGGATATATACACAAGTCACCTTGTAGCTGAAGACAGTAGAAACCACCGTGCACGACTCTGTAACGCTGACAAGTTTGTCAGCATGCTGGAGGTAAGTGCAGTGCAAACGTGATGAAATCCTTCGCGAGCAATGATCCGGCATTTTAATGTCACCGTTGAGTTGGTAGGGGTGCAAACACTTGATATTTGCTCCATGACTGATGAGCTCTATCAGGAGCTTTTGGTTTACTCGACCGATTCACATGGCTGTCGCTCCAAAGGCTCCGAAAAGAAATAGCACTGTGAAGCAGAAGAACAATGCGTGAGGGGTGGTGAAAGAGAGATCTGAGGCATGATGTAAGTAAAGAAAAGCAAGACTTCAGAGGACTGCTCCATGGGTCCATGACAACACAGGTCATTGACAGTCTGCTCCTTTATAAAAGCTCACATGCAGCGAGATTTGCCATGCACAAACAACAAGACAGCCGAGGGACACAAAAGTCACGACTACAGTCACTCAAGAAGTTAGATTCAGGCTCCGACACATAAACATACTCTGCGGCAGGGCTGAGGAAACGGCCAGAGCCTGGTGGGACTGAGGATTTAGCCACAGTTTCTTTGAAAGGAAACATCTAGAGAGTTGAGAGCTTAGAACTGAAAAAGAGGGTCGAACTGGTGAACAGGGTCAAAGCCTTGATACTTCAGAGGACTTCGCAAGAAAGAGGCTTTCAAAGGTGCTCTCTTTTCAGCTAGGAACTTTGTTACGTCCAGCGTTGCCAGTGGGAATCCTCAAAACGCGCAACTTTCTGCGTGCATCAGATAGACTAGAGCAACAGGGACTGATTTAATAAAACTTTATTAGAGGCTCATTCAACACAGCAAATTCTTTTACTACATCATTGTCAAAATGCATACCCTCTCCCATCTCCCCAGGCCTGTCTGATTTATCTGTGTGAGGTTTGTAATGGAGGCGGGATGTAGAGCATGGAGCCCTTCAGTCTGGCCACTGATCAAGAGAATATGCGAGGACAGGCGTAGAAGTGGATGTGTGCAGGGCGGCTCCATTAATCATGACAACGGTGTCCGGCCCATGGCGTTGTCATGATCAATTATGCAGAGCAGCAGCTAATGGAGGAAAAGAAGCAGTGGGTGGGCAGGTGATTTTACTCCTCTCTTCCATAGTCACAGAGCTCATAGTCAGGTGGGGTCTGCATATTGAACTTGTAGCCACTAATTGTGATTGATTGTGTGATTAGTTAAGGACATTGTAAACTACTGTTCATCTTTTTCCTACTTATAGAGGTCAAATAGAAGTAGTGCAATTTGATTAAGCCTGTAAACACTCAAACACTCAGATCTGTCTCCAGTGTTAACAGCCATTTGTTATCTACACATTTCTGCATATATCTAGATAATCTTTAGTTGACTGGAAAAGTTGCACTGTGTCTAAGAGTCATATGTTGATGGAGGTAAATAATGTTTTCTGAATTGGAAGAAATAAATCTATAAATTCTGTTTGACACTTTAAGAGGTACTCTAATAAACGTGCATCCTCTTGAAAGTGAAGTGAAAGTGAAGTGATTGTCGTTGTGATACACAGCACAGCACACGGTGACACAACGAAATGTGTCCTCTGCTTTTAACCATCACCCTTGATGAGCAGTGGGCAGCCATGACAGGCACCCGGGGAGCAGTGTGTGGGGACGGTTCTTTGCTCAGTGGCACCTTGGCGGTTTGGGACTTGAACCGGCAACCTTCTGATTAGGGGGCCGCTTCTTTAACCACTAGGCCACCACTGCCCTTACCTCTTAATTTTTATCTAAAACATAAACTGTGCATTTGTTTGCTGTCATGTGCTGATAAAATACACTAACGATACGAGGCATCAGTGAAAAACAGAGGTGAGATCTGCGGCAGCTGAAAACCCGTGTGTCCATGTGAAACTAATGCATCAAGTCATGGAAAGAAGGATTGTACCCTTCTCACCATTGGAAAAAAGTAATTCAGTGAAAGCAGCATAGCTTTTGAAACTATGCACTTGTGAACTCCACTGAGGCCTTTACTAGTCGTATTGACAGTTATAACTACAGGAGAGGAATGTATTTCTGTTTATTACAGTTTATTATTATATATTTTTGTATTTATAATATTTCTGTTGAGGTACTGCTACAGTAATTGGTGCTCACTAAAATCATATACAGCATAGTACTATGCATAGGTTGTGAAAATAAACAAAACCATTTGAGAATCAGCCACCGTATGGAATTTTGACTTCTTGGGCTGAAATGGGTTGAACTGCAAAGTTCAAACTGGTGGGATCTAGGAGTTCTAACGGATATTTAAGTCTAAAAAAAGTCTAACTATGATTTAGGCAGATAGGAAATGTGTTCATTTTACGACTGTGGGGGACTGTTCATTCTGTTTGTTTTCACCAAACCTTTCAAAAGTTACAGCCTCGCTAAGAGAATGAGAAAAATGACACAATGTCCCTTCTGGCTAAATCAAATGAATAATATCTTGCAGATGGAGAGGAAAAAGATTCCTCTTCTGCTCTAAATAACAGAGCGGCGGCGTGATAATGAAAGTAGACAACATGGGGAGACATCAGACAGAGGACTTTAAAAGAGCCGGTTTTATCTGGTCTTTAAGACAGTGACAGACATTGTTAAGAAGCCATGAGAGAGATTCTCACTGAGAGGAGAACAAGAAGAAACTGAGGAAAATATGGAAAAAAAAACGACCCAACATCTGGTAATAATGATAACGGCATTAAGAAAAAAACACTCACAAAACAAGGAGCTGAATGAAGTTGGCTTGTTATGTTACGTTGTTTAATTTGACTTTACCTTCATCGGCGTCTGCATTGAGACGGAGCAGCATGCAGCATGCAAGTAGGGAAAGAGAAAAAACAAGAGAACAACAGCGGTTAACTTTAATCAGGACCAGACAGACATGCAGACAAAAAATTCAGTCCCTTCACGCAGACAATGGGGACACATGGAGCATGTCAACTGACAGGCAGTGAGGATGAGGATGGAGACCACTCCATATTTTACATTTTTCACTAGACTGAGAGATTCGTTTATACTTCTTTATAACACCAACATATCATATTTGACATTATTAGATGCCCATTAGAGGACGAAATTAGAGGATATAAAAAATATTACAATAAAAACCGTCCAGATGTCCTGCTGGATGATATTTTTTTACTTTTGGAATGTTGATCTAGATGTGATCAGTAGTCAGCTGAAGAATATATTCATAGATATGCATAAACTGAAGAGTGAAGGAGAAAATTTGACTGCATTTTTGACAGCCAGGTTTGCAGTGGTCTCTTAAAATTCTGCAGAGCTGTGTGTGTCTGTGTGTGTCTGTGTGTGTCTTAAGGGTGGCATTATATATAGAAATCGTTATTGTAGACAGACAGGGAGACAGGCAGGCAATTCGCCCTCCCCTCCCTCCTTCCCTCTCCTATTCATGTGTCTGAGGTAATTTCAGCTCGTATCGATTGTTGGCTGAACAGGCTGGGGTAGCTGTTATCTATCTGGCCCTTCCTTCATAAACAGGATGCAGCGAATGGGGAGGGGCGTCTATCGACGCGTCCCTCTGCCAGTGAAGTTGCTGTCAAATTTAAATAGATTCTGAAACTTTTGGAAACTTTGTTCCCAAAGAAGCATATATCGATCCATGGACGTTAAAGGTTAATTGTGCGTGTCTTCGTACGCGGTGATTAATCATATGGTGAGGGCAAACTAACACAGACATCACGTTGACTGTGTTGTGTACACTGATTTAAAAGTCCATTACCACTCTTCACCGCGGCGCAGGGAGCCGTGAGACATCAGAGGCAGTGAGTAAACACCCCACGCGCAGAGCCATCCGTCTTCATTAACGCGCCAGGGATACCTGCCCAGCGCCGGCCACACTTTCCGAAAATAAGGCCCTCCTCCTCTGCCCGCCCTCCACTTCTTTTAATTAATAACTCTTTTTAACAAGTTATTTAATTAGTAGATAAGCAGAGGCTTGTCACTTTTAAAATGTAAAGTGGCCGTCTGTAAACGAATTGCTCTGGCCTGATTCAACCCGGATTTTCCTGTAGCACTGACCCCATGAGGTAGGTGGGCTGCTTTGTTTGGCCCCTGGAGACCCTGGGATCACGCAGACAAGCTCCTCGGCTAAGATTTCCGTCTCATCCATGGCTGCCTGAAGCCCGCTGATCTGCTGGGCGACCGTCTGCCTGTCCTTAGGCTGGGAGAACGGGGACAGATGGGGCTTAGCGACCTGCTCTCACGTGAGAATGGTACAAACACACACACACACACACACACCTGCAGTGTGAAAAATGCAACTTTGCATGTTTACCTTGGGTCGTGGTGTGATTCTGAAAGAAAAGTCGTCAGTGAAGTGGTAGAAGTGCAGTTCAGTCCTGTTGAAATGCACAAAACATCAATTAAAATTCAGAGTGCAACCTAGGGGTGGAGCCAAATTCATATAGCACTGCTAGAAGATCCTTCTGAATATTTATTTTGTATGCATCTTTTTATGGATGAAGAAAAGATTACAACAAAGCAAAAACAGCTATGTGTTGCAGTGTTGCCAATCGTTTGAAAAATGCACCAAAGAGCAAGTCAGAACAGCATTTGGTCCCTTAATACCTTTTCTTCACAAGCAATTTAAAACTTTGTGGACATGTTTGTATGAATTTCAGTTCAGTATAATTTGATTGACATTTTGTATTTGTATTGACAGAAATTTAAATCTGAATTGCAAATCCTGCCACTTCTCTGCCAAAGACATCCTTAATGTTGTGACATTCATTAGGCAAAAAGTGCCTGATAGGATCGTGCCCCTCTTTAACAGTACAGTGTATCAGCCCTGTCGCTTTCATTAGCCCATTAAAGGTAAGCCGTTGCTGAGGAGCCTTTGATAAGATGGGCTAATTACCTCAGCGCTCCGGTCTGCATCGTTAGCCTCCCTGCTTTCCATCACACAGCCAATAGCCATCGATCCAGCTCCTATAGGGCTTCTTGCCAGCCAGGCCAATGCTGTAAAGATACACACTGACGGATACACACGAACCCAGAGCAGACGCGTGCACATGGATGGAGCAGATGTTTGGAGGTCCTCGTAATAGATCACCACTAATCCGCAATATTAAACATGTTCATTAGCTCTTGCTGTGGTAATTTCACCTCTACTTGCTATGCAAGGAAAATCCAAAGTGAGGAGTTTTGTGCTCATTATTTGTAATCCAGTCCTGATTTATACGTGAGAGACTTAATCCTTAGTTCCATGTTTGGAACAGTTGCCATCTGTTGCAGATCCTCCAGACCCGGAGCTTCCAGCACCGCAAGGGAGCTGTGTGGGTCCCTGACCTCCACAGCAGGCCCAGCCAGTGCAGAGGGTCCCTGCAGAGAATAGCTGGAGCTTCAGTAATCAGACCGGTGCTGGTGTAGTGATGAGTAGTAGGAGGACTACGAACAAGGTGTTGCAGGTAGTGGCTGTTTAAGCTCACTGGGACTCTTCCAGGGCTCATGCCGCCTGTGAAAGAGGCCAAATTAACATTTTCAAGAGCCATAAACCTCCCCAAGAGGTCAACGCTTTGAAGACTGTAAGAATGGACATCGCGGGAGCCTGTTTTTGCATTGCATAACAGATGTCTGCAGGGGGAAGTGTAACATTCCTGTGTCGACGGTTGTGGGTGAAGATTCGACACCCCGGTTTTTACATGTCTTTTGTCCGACGTCAATGTGCGAAGTATCAGCCGTCAGGACCGCCCACCCTCTTTGTCTTCACCAAATGGGAGGCACCGGGGGCGTGACATCAGAAACAACAGGTTCTGATTGGTCAGTGACAACTTCCTGTAGGCCAGTGACAACTTCCTGTAGGCCAGTGACAACTTCCTGTAGGCCAGGGGTATAAATGTCTGCACACATGTGGAAAAGCGACCCCTGAGCTATCTTGCTCAGGGGGGTTTCCCTCTCTTTCCCTTCTCTTTCTCTTCTCCCTCTTTACTCTTTCTTCTCATGTTTACTTTCTCTGTAACCTTGGTACCTTTTTACATTCAATATTCACATGTAACTACAATAATTATTTACCGGTGTTAATAAATTAGAAACTGTTCATTTCTAACCTCTGTTGTGCCATGCCTCTTTCTGCCAGGTAACATCAAATTGGAGTGGTTGAATACAGTGCTTTGTGTGGAGGGAGAAAGAGTTTTTTCTACACACTCTATTCTCTTCTCCCACACCACATGGTCTTTTTTACAAATGGTGATCCCGACGTGATACCTTTGCTCGGATGTGGATCTGTGACCGTAAGTCTCTTTTATCTGAATTTTACTGCATAGGGAGGAATAGAATCTATGTGCTTTAATTTAAATAAAAAGGATCTACATATCCTAAAAAGCCCGGGACCGTAGAAACCGAGGCATGTCTAAATCCAGATCCAGTCCGACAAGGTATAAAATGAACATTGACTAATTACTGTATCACTTACAATGTGGCATGTAGATATGGCTGGCACAATAGATGAACCCACAAACCAAACTGTAACCAGTAATAACCAGGATTTGTGACATTTTAGATTACTGGTATCACATTGAACATCATAAACCATGTCCCACGGTGAACAATTTGATAATAACTGATCAGGGATTGGAAATTGCACTGTTAAACTTAATTGTTTTTATTTTAAATTCATGTTCAGTATGATCAACATGTTTAGGATCAGAATTTAAATTTATGTGAAACTGTTTCTCTCTCTGAACACCTCAACAATGCCATAATCTCAAATAATAGCTTTTAGTGATAAAGGTGTAATTCTCTAATCACATGGCAACAAGCGGGATTTTATTTGTGTTTATTTTTCCGGCCACTGTTGTTGATTGAACTTCGTTAAGCCGATGCAAATTCGCAGAGTTATGAATTCCCTAATAAAGGTGTAATTCTCCAATCACATGGCAACAAGCGGGACTTTTTTATTTATTTATTTGTGTTTATTTTTCCGGCCACTGTTGTTGATTGAACTTCGTTAGCCGGTGCAAATCCGCAGAGTTATGAATTCCCTAATAAAGGTGTAATTCTCCAATCACATGGCAACAAGCGGGACTTTTTTATTTATTTATTTGTGTTTATTTTTCCGGCCACTGTTGTTGATTGAACTTCGTTAGCCGGTGCAAATCCGCAGAGTTATGAATTCCCTGATATCATTTTAAGCCTCCCACTATATTTACATGTTTTTTGCATTACAGTATCTGATCATTGTTGTCATTTGTTTTTCTGGTTTGGTTTTAATGTACGATGAACACTGTTTTTCTACATGCACAGTCTGTATGCAAACCTCATCACACTCCAGACAAAGAACCCAACCAAGTGTGAAAAGCCCTGGATCCAGTTGAATATTCTATGTATGCTGCTGTGTTTGATCTATGCCAAGAAGACAGGTTTCCCTACAAGGGTGACCTCAGACGCCTGAGGATCACAAAGGACACAGAACCACAACTATCGGCTACATTTGAATTCCCGACTGACCAGGAAGCAAGCAGATACACAATCATGACCCAATTGTGATCCCCATGGACCCTGAATACTCGAGTGCCCCAGGGGATCAACCGGCCGTCTGTAAGAATGGACATCGCGGGAGCCTGCTTTGTCTTGCATAACAGATGTCTGCAGGGGGAAGTGTAACATTCCTGTGTCGACGGTTGTGGGTGAAGATTCGACACCCCGGTTTTTACATGTCTTTTGTCCGACGTCAATGTGCGAAGTATCAGCCGTCAGGACCGCCCACCCTCTTTGTCTTCACCAAATGGGAGGCACCGGGGGCGTGACATCAGAAACAACAGGTTCTGATTGGTCAGTGACAACTTCCTGTAGGCCAGTGACAACTTCCTGTAGGCCAGTGACAACTTCCTGTAGGCCAGGGGTATAAATGTCTGCACACATGTGGAAAAGCGACCCCTGAGCTATCTTGCTCAGGGGGGTTTCCCTCTCTTTCCCTTCTCTTTCTCTTCTCCCTCTTTACTCTTTCTTCTCATGTTTACTTTCTCTGTAACCTTGGTACCTTTTTACATTCAATATTCACATGTAACTACAATAATTATTTACCGGTGTTAATAAATTAGAAACTGTTCATTTCTAACCTCTGTTGTGCCATGCCTCTTTCTGCCAGGTAACATCAAATTGGAGTGGTTGAATACAGTGCTTTGTGTGGAGGGAGAAAGAGTTTTTTCTACACACTCTATTCTCTTCTCCCACACCACATGGTCTTTTTTACAAGACTATTAGGAAAGACAACTGCACAAAGACATGCTATGCTGCTCACCAGAGAAGATCTTAAAGTTAAATTAAAGTGATTGTCATACACAGCATTGTCATGCACACAACGAAATGTGTCCTCTGTATTTAACCATCACCCTTGACAAGCAGTGGGCAGCCATGAAAGGTGCCCAGGGAGCAGTGTGTGGGGATGGTGCTTTGCTCCTTGGCGGTTTGGGATTCGATTATGCAACATTCTGATTTGGGGTCAGTTTCCATACTCGCTAGACCATCCACTTGCCAGTGCTGCCCATTATAGATGCCAGATACTGAACCCAGTGGTCGTGCCACATCTGCCGCTTCCTGCTAAGACTTGGAAGCACTCACATGTATGAGTAATGATCAAATATCATCCCATTTTGGGCAACACCAGTAGCTTGAGACCACTATGGCAAGTACTGTGGGTTTTCGTTTAGCTCAACCGGACTTTTCATATGATTTGACAAAGAAAGGAATCATAAACAAAAATTAAAAGAGCACTTTGCTATTGAAATGGCACCATTCCCATGAGCAAAGCACCATCCCCACACACAGCTCCCCGGGCACCTGTCATGGCTGCCCACTGCTAACTCAGGGTGAATTTCACTGTGTGCACCGTGTGTTGTTCTGCTGTGTATCACAAGTGACAATCACTTCACTTCAATAAGTATGAGAAACTTATTAACTTACGGAACTCATTGGCAGGTCATTGTGGAGGTCATATCTGGGGATCTCTGGAATTTCATTGCCTCTTTGGCTTGGATTAAATATCACCAAGGCCCCTTAGGTGCATGGTATTAAAATCATAATGTCAACTGGTGACATCACCAGGCTTCACTATCACAACTTTAATTTCATAACCTCACTCATTTGAGACTGTGTAATTGCTTCTGCTATAGTCACACCCCAACAGCAGTGCAGGCAGCCTGAAATATGTAGGAAGTAATAAAGAAGAATATTTGTTTAAAGAAAATTGTCAGTCAGTCAGAATGCATCACCTGAATGAGAAAGAGGGTGAAAAAGAAAAGCTGTTGGATTTGCTTTGGTTAAAAGAGTGCCCTTCTCTGTGATGTGAAGGACAGTGAACTGACAGATAAATCTTTTCCTTCCACGTTTTTCCAGCTCAAACATGAACTATTTCCTGCTTCAGAAGATACTCTGACAAGTTTAAGTCTTCTATGAGCTGAATTATGTCCCCAGAGCCAAGCATCACATTAAAAAACAGAGGGCAGACTGGCTGCAAATGTCCAGCTATTAAATATAATTGCACTTATTCGTGTATGATTTGGACATATAAATGGCCATACTGTCAACAGCTGTTTTGATTTGTGAGTTACTAAAGAGAGGAGCTGGAGGACAGCCGTTTAGTCCAAGCAGGCCGGAAAATAAAAGGTCCATCGACGCTAGCACTGTCCTCCACCTTCCCACTTAGCATCACCCGCCCATACTTAACTTAATGCCTCTTAATCGAATTATTATAGACGGCTGGGCGACCACTAAGGGCAATGAAAGGTATTTCATGTCCATTATGATTTTTTCATATGTGACCTGCTGACCTCCATCAAAAAAAACTGCTAGCACAAGATTTTTAAGTGAATTCTGTCTCTTAAAAGAAGATCTACCACAAATTAAGCTAAACAGCAACTAAAGTGCTCTCAATGTTACTGTGGTCAAATATTACGTCACTGTATATTGGTATTTGTTTTGTGAGAATAGTGTGCAATGAGGGAAACCAACATTGGCAGTCATCATGTTCTATTCAGACCCCCTGGGCTTCTCTTTTCCTCTTGAGCCAATAGCCAAGGGCCATAATCTGAATCTTCTGATGTTAGTGTGACCTCTGACCTTCGCTGAAAACCTGGGGGTACTAACAGGGGAAATACCCACCTTGCTTCAAGTTGGACTTCATTTTGGTGAATCAGAGAGGAGATTGAAGGTGGGAGGAAAAGAGAGGCTCCTGTTAACGGGTGTCTGCACCATCAAGCCAGTGATTTAAAGAGCGGAGACAGAGAAACGAAAGAGAATGTATTAAAACATAACAAAAAAGTAATGGTGGACAGGGTGCCAAGTTTTAATAGAATTAACAGATGTCCTCAAAACCAGGGGTCAGCTTTGGAATTTCTTAATCAGACAGATGGTTCAAAGAGTTTTTATAAAGTCATGCACTACATCATTTCAGCTCATCACAGTTGCATGAAAAGTTGCATGACTTTGCTTGTGGTCAAGAGCAGCTTGGTGCAGAGTTTGATTAATTCTTTTTTTTTTTTTTTTGCAGAACAGATGTCCCAGTTATTTGTGTGGGAAACTGTGGGAAAACCTCTCTCCTGCCAAATAGCCCGATCAAAGCTGCAGATTCTGCACTTTGAGACAGGTGCATGTCTGCATGTCTTCCATATATGACCTTCCCACAAGCCCTCTTATCCACCTTTATTCCCAGCCAAGGCGTCGTCCCATTATTCCTAGAGATGTCCCAATCGCACCCCCGTCCCCAGTGACCATCTGTGCTACCCTGAGTGAATATAAACACAACATGGCCCAGAGGACAAACTAGGAATTCTGGTTCAATAACTCAGCATAACGCTCTGTCTTATTGGTTTTGTGGACCGGAGGCTTTCTCTGACTGTGTCTTTCACCTTCTCAGTGACTTCCACATCCACGTCCAACATCACTCCACAATGTTCCTGTTTCATTTCACTTTGCCTTCTAGTAAAATCCCCATCACTCTCTCCACATGCAATGCCACATGACAGGGACTGAAAATAAATGTCAAACGTTGTTGTCCTACTTTATAAACTGTCCTGTTTATTCTTTTGAAAATATCACACACAATATATATTTGAACTGATGGAAGAAACATCCCTTGGTATAACTGAAAAGATCCCAGACAACAGTGTTTTCTAAAGATCCATCTATATAGCATATACAGAATGACTTCCATGATCCTTCCTTAGGTTAGTGAGAGATAATAATAAATAACAAACATTGCGACTTTAAGAAACTACTAAACTGTACTTAGACATAGGCACAGTGAGGGCTGGACAATATTACAGAGCTGATTCAAGTTTAAAGTGAAGTGATTGTCACATGTGATACACAGCAGCACAGCACACGGTGCACATAGTGAAATTTGTCCTCTGCATTTAACCCATCACCCTGAGTGAGCAGTGGGCAGCCATGACAGGTGCCCGGGGAGCAGTTTGTGGGGACGGCGCTTTGCTCAGTGACACCTCAGTGAGAAGGTGATTGGGTAGAGCAAGGAGGTTAGGAGACCATTGTGTCTGACCTGACTGTTTTCGTGGATTACCATCAAATGATATATTTGTCCTCTAAACAGTGCCTGAATTTCTTTCACATTAATAAAAAAAAAAAATCTGTCCATTTTGCAATCATCCAATTGAACAGATGGCACCCCACTGGCAGAGGGCGCACCAAACAGTTTGAGGAGCACTGGATTAAGCACATTCTGGAAATCCAGATATTTGATCATTCATCCATTTCTGTGCACTTTTCCATCTGCCGCAATCTCCTGCTGCAGCACACATGTGCGACTCAGGCAATTACAGCGGCCCTTTTCACTCGTACCGCCATGTGCATTATTCACCTAGACCACCGTCGGCACACGGACTATTTCCTGCTCTATCTGAAGCGAATTGATTCCTGTTGGCACTACATTTCCATCAATTTTCCAGCCCTTTGGGGGTGCTTGTTCATATTGAATGCAATGTTGGCAGTGACAGTCGCCACGTGTTATATTCAGCACAGCATTGTTAGTAGTTGGGTGAGGAATAAAGCTGCCTTACTATAAAAAAACGAAAAACTTGTTTTTTAGTCTTCTTTAATTGAAGGCCTAGATAAAGTGTTTTTTCCCAGTTTTTCTACAAAAAAAACTATGTAAAGACTTTAGAAAGGTGAGCCTCCATATCCAATTCAATTAAACGCTAATGAAGATAATTTCAAATGCAAAGCGTTGGTATCGTTGCCCAGGCGTCAGGACTGCATGGGCATTTTTAAGCAATATAGAAGACTGCCTGGAGCAAATCTTTTTGTCTACGGAAAAGCCCTGGAGGGGACCACTGGGCAAGAGTTTCTAATAAAGCATGAATGCTTTCTGACTGAGATTCACTTAAGTGAAAGAAAGAAAGTGGGAGGTCAGAGTGCCATCTTCTCTCTGGTTTCTCCTGACCCTCCGAGCTGCAGTTTGGGATGGGATTTCTGCAAAAGATGTGCACTCAGGGTTTTAATTACACAGTTTTTGTCATTTGAGCATTTGTCATCTGTTAAAACCCATTTATATTGTAAAAAAGACCATGTGGTGTGAGAGAGAACAGAGTGTGTAGAAAAAACTCTTTCTCCCTCCACACAAAAGCACTGTATTCAACCACCCAACTTGATGTTACCTGGCAGAAAGAGGCATGGCACAATAGAGGTTAAAAATGAACAGATTCTAATTTAACACTGGTAAATAATTATTGTAGTTACATGTGAATATTGAATGTAAAAAGGTACCAAGGTTACAGAGAGAATACAAATGAGAAGAAAGTGTAAAGGGGGAGAGAGAGAGAGAGAGAGAGAGAGAGGGAGAGAGAAAGACTGAGAAGCCTTCTGGCTTCCGATGGAAAAACCCCTGAGCAAGAAAGCTCAGTCCCCTTTTCTACATGTGAGCAGACCTTTATACCCCTGGCCTACAGGAAGTTGTCACTGGCCTACAGGAAGTTGTCACTGACCAATCAGAACCTATTATTTCTGATGTCAAGCCCCGGTGCCTCCCATTTGGGGAAGACAAAGAGAGTGGGCGGTCCTGACGGCTGACACTTCACATGTTGCCGTCAGACAAAAGGCATGTAAAACAGAGGTGTTGAATCTTCACGCACAACTATTGACACAGGAATGTCTCAGACAAAAGGCATGTAAAACAGAGGTGCCGAATCTTTACGCACAACCACCGACACAGGAATGTCACACATCCCCCCGCAGACGGTCGCTATGCAAAACAAAAGCATGCTCCTGTGATGTCCATTCTTACAATATGTTTGTCTATACAAAAATACTATATATTGCTGCTGTGTAGGGAAACACACTGGGCAGGTACTTACAACGTGCTTCCATGTTACCGTCAATCAATTGTGATCAATTGTGGTTCACTAGGACCCCAAATATGAATACAATCTTTTTATTCACTATGTTGTAGTTTCACCCATCTTTCTTAATGGGGAACCTGTAAATACTGATAAATGCTTAAATCATTGGTCATGGTCATTCTCAGTGTTCCTGTTGGAGTGTTTGACAAATGGCAAACATGTTCCCATCCAATTGTGCAGCCTTGGTCTAAGTAGCTTTTTTTGCAACCAAGGAGAAAACTACAAAACAGCCTGATTTTAACCAGATGCCATGTTCCAGTTAGGAGAGTGTTTATTCCATTATCGCACTGTGATAAATCAAGGACAGTTTCAATGAAGGCTCATTAAAAGTCCATTAGTTAATGTTGTTCTTCATTAAAGCAAGAGCTTAATCTCCATCCAAAACTCTCAAAACTAACTCACATTGTCTGAGTTTATTTTAAAGTTTATTCAGATGTTCACAAACTGAGTTGGTGTTAACTAGAGACAAGCAATTTATCTTTCAATGGAATTATTTACTCAAAAACAAGTCATACCATCTACACAAGCCAGTGTTTTTATTTGGTAGTATTGTAAAATGGAAACTTCTTGGTCCATGGCATTTTGTCTTCTGTGAAGAACCCCTTCCACCCCCCAACCAAGACGTGTCAAAAACCAGCAAATGATGAGAAAGTCCTTGTCGGGGGAGAATGACCACTGTCTTCCTGTATCTGAGACATCAAAGGACAATCCTGATTGGTCTGTGGCAACTTTTTTGGGAGTCAGATGCCAGGTACAAAACACCACTGATAAAGTTGAATATTTTTTAACTTAAACCTCTGCACATTGTGACACATTATCGGGCAACCAATAGAGACAAGGCACCAAAGTGGCCACTCAAACCAAGATGGAGTTGAAGAGTAGTCAATGGGCAGGTGATCAGTCGAGCACATCAGGGTCAAAACAAGAAGCATGCAAGGGGAAATGCGTAAGAATGATCTGGCAAAGGCAGTTTGTATGAAGCAGGATCCATCAGTAAACGGCAAGCAGCAACAAAAGGAAAAAACTACAATGATGAGGTTCCAAGATGGCGACCAGGATGTTTATAGTGCTTATAGTCTGCCATGAGCCAGTCGCTGTGGGCTGGCAGCCGTGACACAGGCCCATACTTTCAGAGCTTTGCATGTCGTATATTCCAGGAATACATGAGCAGTGTTCTGTCAAAAGACCTCACTGCACAGCAGACAATTGCATTCCAGCAATTCCACAGTTGGATTGTGCAGACAACATTGCATCATCAAGGTACAGTGTGGGAGAGACGTGCATTTAATAAGCCTGGGAAGCGTGGGTCTTGGGAACAGGGTCTTGTTTTATTACTGAAATGCAATCTGAATTCCTTCCAAAATAGCACTTGTGAAAGTGTTTTAGTCTGATTGGTAGGGAGTTTTAGGGATTTGTGAAGTAGTTTAGTGTCTTTCAATGGCCAAGTGGGATATTATACATTAATGTTGTGTTCTAGAGGAGAGATGAGAAAAATATTATGATGCAGAGGTCAGAAAATTACATATTCTAACACACTCATTTAAATTTTGGCATGGTTACTATATACTGTTTATCCCAGAAAAAATAAAAATTCATGTTTGTCAGGATTTGACAGGGAGGAAATGAAGCCCTTCGTGCCACCTGAGCCAGTTCAGCAGTATAGAAAAGAATAAAATAGAATAAAAACACCACTCCCATAAACTTCTGATAGCGAGACAAATGCTTCCTGAAGCTTAAACATTGCATCAATGCAAAATTCAGTGCAAATGAAACACACTGCCACACAGTTATGTAGAGGCACATCCACCCTGTCAATCACTCTCTCCTATTGTCACGACTACGGCCGTACGGGGGAAGGAAGCGCAGAGGTTTGACATTCTGGGAAGGGGGTTTTATTATACAATAACCAAAGAAATCCAAATAAACAATGGCGCGGTGGCCGAAAACGATTTAACTTAAATACAGACAAACTAAAACTAACCCGTAGGCGTGTGGCGATTGCCAGAACTCAAATTACAAACAGTGTTACCAACTGAAGTTCACGAAAATGCCAGCGACCCCGAACGGGCGGAAACTTCCGGCATTTATGGGGCGTCAGGATTGGATTCCGGTGTGGAGCCCAGCTGCAGGCAATCCTGACACCTATAGAGACTTTAATAAAACTTGGTTCATGTTTCGCCCTGAATAACTTTTGACTGATAGAACTAGCCAAATCATTAATATGGAAACATAAAAGAGTCCTTTCTGACAAATAATCATATTTCCTTCTGACATGTTTGTAAAGATAGCTACATTTCCCCTTGTGGGTGTTCATGGAAGGAGGTTTTACAAAATATATGCTGGATATATATGCTGATGAAAGCAAATACTCCTGGTAAAAAATCAAGAGGCAGTTTCAGTCCAGATTCAGTTTTAGAGAGAGTTCACAATTTGAACTTGATTTGTGATTCAGTAATCTCATCAAAGTTTTGATACAGTTGCAGTACTTTCATTTTCAAAATTAATTTACATTTGTAGTGCACTCATAGTTAAACTTTTCTTTAGCAACAAGGCTTTGTCTCTGATGAAGTATTGATAAGCTACTACATAAAATAAAGAGGTGGAAT
Organism: Denticeps clupeoides; assembly: GCF_900700375.1. NCBI lineage: Eukaryota > Metazoa > Chordata > Actinopteri > Clupeiformes > Denticipitidae > Denticeps > Denticeps clupeoides. The sequence continues at coordinate 4,674,161 of NC_041719.1, read as the reverse complement.
AGGAGTCAGGGATAACTGACATGCCCTCGGTGTCCTGGTTGATCTATCTGGAATTGTCTTGTGTAAAAAAAAGACATAAGCACTGTATTAAAACACTCATCTGATGTTACCTGGACATAAAGAGGCATGGCACCATAGAGGTTACAAGAATGAACAGTCTTTAATTTATTAACACCAGTAGATCACTATTGCACTTACTAGTAACTATTGCATGGGGAAATGGTACCAATGTTACAGGAAAACCAAAAATAAAAGAAAGGAGAAAGGGATGGAGGAAGTTTAGAGGAAGGTCAGAAACCAAGCCGCAGGGCAGCAGCTTGGCCCTCGAGAAACAGGGAGAGAAAGCATGAGACCCCAGCTCCCCATGGAGCAGGAAGTGAAGAGCCTCTCAGCGCATGAGAGAGAATTCTTTTATACATTTGACTCCCAAAACTTTGCCACAGACCAATCAGGAGTTGTCTTTTGATGTCTCTGTCTTATTCAAAAGATACAGGAAGTCATCTTCCCCCGACAAGGACTTTCTCGTCATGACACTTCAAGCCATTTGCTGGCTTTTGTCACCTCTTGTTTATGGGAGGTCGCAGTTTGACAAAGATACAAGCAGGGGTTCTTCACAAAAGACAAAAGCACAAAATGCCATGGACCTGGGATTTCCCATCTTACACCTGAAATGTTTTTTTTTCACGCAGGACAAATGCTGTTAGTTGCACCAACTTAATGGTTTAATGACTTTCATTTTGACAATGCCAGTTCCCCTACTGTTTGTTTATTAGTAGCTGGCCATTCCAGGCCCTGATTGGAAGCTGTGCGCGTGGGAGTGCAGGGCGGTGATATCTTGTTCGTTCCTGCATGCAATCAATATTGAAAAATTTAAAAGCGCGACGCTCTGCAGGACCCTTACATTGTCTTTGTGACTGCTGTTTTCAGCGCAGTGCCACTCGCTCTCTTCATCAATGGGTTGCCACAAGCTGACACATTTCAGACAAAGGCAGCCATATCATTCACTGTCAGGAGCCAGGCCTCTTGGCACCCTCAGCCATGCAGCTCAACAAAGAGCAATATTGGTCCGCACACTGGGTGAAGCATTATTTTGCAGCCATCTCATCTGTAAACACAAAACAAAAGCTACTAAATTGCTTTCTCTTCTAGCTGTAGTGAGTTATGGCATTGAACCAAGGCATTGAATTTTAACAGGACTTTGCAGAGAATGTCTCAACAAACTTTATATTTAAACGTTTTAATTGAACTTTCTGTTAGTTTTCATTCATTCAACTAAGGCCATTGTCCCAGTGCATCAGTGGAAGCACATTAGCAATATTAGCAATGTGTAATTACAAATGAGACATGCATTGGCATTAATGAATCCTCTCATTTGCTGGCATCTGCATTTTTTTCTGGAAAGCCCCCTCTCCACCCCATGCATACTTTTCTTGCCTCTGAACATTGGCTCTCTTGAGAGTGATAATATAATGATAATCCTTTTTTTTTTGCAACATGTTTAATTTAAAATATTTTTGGTATTGTTGTAGCTTGTTGTTTTCCTGTGCTTTTGAGAACTGTTTAGCATACAATTTAGTATAATTTGTACTGCATTTTAGACATTCAAGTTTATTATGATTTGCCAAAAATAACATACCATGTATTCTAATAAATAACAAAATGAACAATAAATATATCAAGTAGTAATACAATTGTGTTGGATAAATAGACACAAGTTAAATTTTATTTATTTATTTATTTGGTTCTTTATTCTATATAGTAACCATTGTTGTCTATTATAGGATAGAAAGTATCCTACATTTTCGCTTAAATGCATTATTATCATGATTAAAATGGCAAAGTGTGTGTCTTCTCATGAGAAATTGTGATGAAAATTGTAAAAAAAAGTCGATGAAATTCTTGCAGTTTTGGTGACAGTTGCTGTCCTTGGTGCTGAAACAGCATTGGCCTTTGGTGTAGTAGGTGTGACTACAATAATACAAAGTCCTTCTGTGATTGTATCACAGGGTGTAAATGTGTGTTTTAAATGTGTTTTGGTGTGTCATTACATACCTACACCAATTGCAGGCCTGTGTTGAAGAGCAATCCAGCTAACATAGAGATTCACCAGTCTGGGGTAGCAGTGATCCAGCTGAAATGGATGAAGCTGAACAGAGGACATGACCCACACACATGGTCTGAACTGTGTTGTATTCTATCTGGCAGGATCTGAGCAGTGAATCGTACAGGTGGGGTGTCGAACCTGAGGGTCTGAGCTCTGTGTCATTTGGCTCCAGCAGCAGGTTGCCCCAAGGGGGACAGTGTCTGATGATGGGAATGTCAGATCGGGCTGACATATCATTCCCCCTTGGTATAACTTGACAAGGCAACAATTGCCTTGAAGAGCCCATGTACCCCGACTCTATTTAACCAGAATTCTGCAGGAGGGCCCAGAGGTTTCTACGTGTATTGTATAACCAATGTCCTCTACAGCTGCTGCCGAGATGCTGGTTGTCAGGATCAGGCTCTAATTCATCAGTATGACGTCACCACACATTTCTCCTTTATGTCCAGGCCTTTGTGGATGTATTGATATGGCTGGGGTGTAACTGGGGTCTTTGATGGAGTTCCTAAGCATTGGGGTCAGTTTTGGTTCTCGCTCCCTGTTGATTAATGTCCAGCTAAACGTCTCCAAGCGAAAGGCTGGACACCTCCTTGCCCTTCAGATGTGATGCTGACAGATGGGAGCATGGAACCATATGAGAATTATGAGCATCAGCAGGGTTGCTTCAAGCTGTTAGTAGATGTTCTGTGGTGTAGCTGGAATGAAAAAAATATATATCTACACACACTCACAGAGAGAGAGAGAGAGAGAGAGAGAGAGGGAATTGAGGAATTGAAAATCTGTCAGTCACTCTGTATTGGATTCGATTTTAACTGGATGAGCTGAGGGATGAATTCAGGTCCTGCCGTGTAGTAGAGGGTCTTAAGGCCTCTTCAGGTAGTTTTCGTCCATTTTCCCCCTCCATCTGACCTCATTACATCTGTGCTTCTGACTAATTATCCACAACATTATTAACCCATGATATGTGAAAATGTGAACACTTTGTGAATGTGAAATTCTCAAACCGCTGTCATTTTTTCTTTAGAGTTATAAAAACAGGACCCTGTATGGTTCTGTCACTCAGGAAAAAAGACTGAGGCAAGGGGTTGTCTGGGATCTAGTGGTGAAGCTGTTTTATCTTCCAGATCAGTGTTTTCTCAGTTTTTCCTGGAAGCAAGTTTGAGTTTATGTATTCCTTTATTTACTCCATTACAGAATTTCATAATACTGAATCATCTGTCCAAGGTCACAGAATGTTTTTTTTAGTACTTTAATGCTATAAATTCAGCAGATCTTCTGCTGCTGTTAAATATACCACAGTAAACCTGTTTTTTTTTTTTATTTAAGTTTCCAGCTCCCTATAATTTGACATTGAATCAGATTTAAAGAAGGTCTGCATTGTTTCGACAGTCAAAAAGAAAATTATTAAAGATGGTTTTATTGGTGTAGCACTCCCTCTCTTAAAATCTTTCTTAATTAATTATGATTAACCAAAATAAACTTCTTATTGCTCGCTGATGTGATCATTTACCGATAAAACAGCTGAGATATAAATTTAAAGTCACTTTGTGACATGAAGAGGGGCCACCTCACTCCTGCGACGTGCATTTCTTTAGAGCGACGCTGAAGAGCTGTTGAGTGATTCAAAGCAAAGATAAATCATAAACCCCTCCGCCCCCTCCACTCCACGTCTCTTCTGCTCTGAAGAAAAAGTAATTTGCTCTTGGTGATCCGACGCAATCAGCATTGCTTCAAGGCTTTCTGAAAAAAAGAGAAGAAGAAAAAAAAAACTGGGGAGGAGAGGACGTCCCTTTTAATTAAAACTTGATGCTCTCGCTGCTCTTGAGCTCCGATGATGATCGTATAATGTCAGCGGGCAGAAAATGTCCAGCACCCGTTCCTGGATTAGCGGTGATTAACCTGTTCCAACGTGCTCCCCGTTCTCATCAAGAGCCATTCAGCGCCGCCGCACGCCACTAATTGTTTTCCAGAGATTTGCTCAATTGAAGATGAATGTTATTGTGCCTCTTACGGGCGTGCATTCTGAACGAAGCCTTTTTGATGCGTCCCCGGTGTCGCGGAGGCGGATGCTCCTGTAAAAAAAACACACCAGAATTGCTCCTGACATGTGAAGCAGGCGGCCTTGTTAAGTGTGGTCAGATGGAATGGGACGACGCCCTTCCTTCCTGTGTGTGTATATGTAGTTTTAGCGCTACACACACCTATAAAACCCCAAATGCCCCAGACTGCGTTTAGAATGTCTGTTTCAGCGGCTGAATGGGCTGAAGAATCAGCGCATGATTAATCCATTACACCCAGCTGAACAGAGAAAGGACATTTCAGCAGAACATTGAGTCACGCCGTTCCTGCAGCTGCGGCTTCCTGCCATCTTTCCCGCCGCCGCCACCGAGCTGCTTTTTTCCGCCACGTTTTCGTCCCCGTAAATGGCGGCGGCGGCAGCCGTGCTGTGTAATTGAAGGGAGTGCCGGAGGTGACGTACGTGCGCTGACTCCGGTGGTGACATTAGTGGTGAACTGTTAATGTGTGGTGGGGTTCGGCCCGCAGCGCTGTGGTTAGACAGATCGAGGGGGGTGTTTATTAGAAATCGATGGCCGGTCCTGCCTCCACTTCACCCAGGACAGCTTCATTTTTACTCTCATCCCTCAGGCCTTTAATCAGGGATGTTGGGGTGCATCGTTTATTATTCTTTATTATTCTTTATTTCCAGACTTCACATCCTGCTCCTCTGACCTGGTCATTTTGGCCTGATGCATTCACAGCTCCCTTTATTCATAAAGATTTAACACAAACACTCAAAATACACATATCAGCCATAACATTGTCACAGCTGAAGCAAATAATATGCATAATATTGTGTGGGAATGTGGGAAGTTTGTGGGAAGCAGAATAGGTCCTCCGTATTTAACCCATCGCCCTTAGTGAGTAGTGGGCAACCACGAAAGGCGCCTGGTGCCTTGCTCAAGCGTACTGTCCAACACAACAAAAGGAGTTTTAAATAGCCTCCCCATAATACATCCTGATCTAAATCACGGCTGGCAATGCAAACAGCACCCGTTTTCTAGATGTCCACCGTGACGGTGGTGATCCTCCCCCCCAGGGACCAGATGCCTGTGTCGATTCGGCATCTGAAGGAAAGCAAACGTTAGCACTGCGACTCGCACGTCCTCTCGCTTTCCATGGGCTGGCAGGCCCGGCGCCTCTGGTTAATCGGGCCGGGCGTCTGCGGCGCATGCCGAGTCACGGGCTCTCCGGGGCGATTAGGCCGAAGACAGCGGCGGCTCTCTTCCCCGCGTTTAGAGTGCCAACACTGATCTGAGAAGCACTTCATCTGGGGGGGGGGCAGAGGGCCTGTCGGTGCAGCCTACCAGGCGGCAGGTAATCGTGCTCGCCGCCAGCCGCCAGTGCGTACCATCTACAATGCACAGCATCCATATTTAACATTTTCAGCTATTTTCTAAGAGTACAGAATGCAGAAAACACATCACAACTTGTTATTATGTTCAGCAAAGCCATGGCTTTGCATTACCACTTTTCTATTTAACGTAGTCTTATTTGCCAACGAGACTGTGAGAATGACAAATACTGTACACAGAACCACAACATTTGTAAAATTAATAATGATGTCATGGGCATGATGAAACTGCTAATGTCCTGCAGGGATTTCACAGTAATTTTTTATTTTTTTATTTTTTAAAGCCTCTATTTCCTTTAAATATGTAGTTTATAGATAAACAGTTAACAGCATATTCTGTTAATCTGTGTTACTAAACTACCATGTCGTTTCATTGTATGGATCCAGAATCTTGTGTTGTAGTGCGTTTTAAGTGGAAGATCTTCTTCTCTTGGCTTGTAGAGGTTAATGGTTTAATTTAATTTACATTTATGGCTTCTCTTAGGCATCAAGAGAATTCTCAGCTTTGGTTTTGCATGACTCGGGGAAATGTTGGTTGGAAAGGTAGGAAATTAGTTTTCATTTTCACTGAATATCAGTCTGACAAGGAACAATATCAGGAACTTGGCATTTACTGTAAAGCGACTCGTTTCTCATAAAGAGACGATTGATAGGCTGTCGGTGGTTTTGTGTAGCATGCACCTTGTGTGCTTAACAGCGTTTAAATCATGTTGTGACTGCAGTCCCGGGAGACCCTCATGGCTGTGGCGTGATTTAAAGATGAGCTCCAAGGCTGAGCATCTGGCTGCGAACATAATGCTTTGTCAGTTATTAAATCAAAAGGAAAAACACGCCTGCCGTCTCCCAGGATAAACACGAAACATTCACTTGTGCAGCTATTTTTTTATTTTTTTTAATCTCTTGACGACCACAACCTTCTTAACTGGTCACGTGCAGCCGCAGTTCATCTGAAATCTCTCTTCATATCTTAATCCCAATCTCGCCCCAGGCGTCAGCACCATGGACAGTCTCACTTCATTAACGTAGAAACCACGTGGGATTGAGCATCATACATTATTGACAGGACCTTGCATGGTAAATATATTTGGGTTAGAGTCTGGAAAAAAAACAACACGCCTTGGTCCAAATGTAGATCCTTATTAAATTAACCATAGAACACTATAAAGTGGCTAAAGTGTAACTTCGGCATTAAATCTTTTTTTTTTATTATTATTATTATTTTAAAATTATTATTTTATTTATTGGTTTAAATCCTGTCATTTCTCATTATCCATTTAATTCAATTGAAACTTTACAGTAGTTTCTTTTTTTCTCCTTATTTATCGGCTTTGAATGTTTCAAAATTATCTAGGAGCTGTGGACATTTAAATGTCATGTTTAGAAATTTTCTTCTCCAGTGGAAGGTGGCGCACTCACAGCGACCAGTCCAGAAGGATGGTGCTCGGCGTTATGAAGCATCACCATCGCTTTATCAAGGCTTGTGGGAGCAGGGTGGTGAGCTTCCTGCTTTAAATTAAGCTCAAGCTAATGAAATGACCACATGGAGCACCATTTGCTGTCTCCAAAGAGCCCCAGCGAGCGTAGTAATAAATATAATTCATGTAGTAGCCCAGTCAGTGGACTCCTCATCTGCCTTTACACAATTGTCAGAGGAGGGGAGGTAATAAACTGACAGCCATTGGAATTGCTACCCAGAGGGTTAAGATTAATTTATTCTCCCTTTATGGACAAAAAAAAATTCTGTTGGTATTGAGCTATTTAACTGTCACTGTCTAGTTAATTTTTCTTCTAGTCTCAAGTGTTTGTAATTCAAGTCAGATTTGAAGTCATCCCAAGTCCAACTCTTTAATGACTGAGATAAAAATAATACACAGAATATACAATAAATAAGTATATATTAATACATTAATAATGTAAATTAATTGAATCCCTTTTATATTGTGATTTCTTTATTATTTTTTACTGTTGAAGTTTAAAGTGTTTAGGGTTTCTCTGAATATCTTTTATTATTTTTTACTATTGATGTTCATTGTGTTTATCTTGTGTGTGGCCATGAATAACGGGTCTTTTCTGCAGGTGCGGAATGTTTAAGTAGGCATTGTTGATCTTGTATCATTCATCATGTTGCCACACACTTTTAAAGGGGCTGTTCCCTTCTTCTTGGACTGCATGAAAGCATTCTACAAAAGCAAAAACAAATGATAATTCTACAAGGTAGAAAGGTAAATGGGCTCTGCTGTAACTGAACAGCTTGTAATAGGAGTGTTTTTTATTCCGACCAAGGTGGCATTGCCGCAGCTCTTCACACACACACTTGTGCACTCAAGTTCCTTTTCATACCCATTTGATATAATTTGTCTCCGTTAAAGGCCAAATCTTGTATCGCTGTCTTTGTCAGAAATGCAAAATGATTTTCATGTGCTTGCACACAACTGTTAAGACGAATATTGCTTAATTTCAACAGTTCAACCTTAAAGGTGCATTACAGGTGAAACAGTATTATAACATTTATTATAAACCTTGTATTTTAATTGGTAGTTCATCTCATTGGGCTGCCTCAAGTGAACATTGTTCTCTCCCATATGCATTTTAAGACCACAGTGCCCATGGAAGCACAGACAGGTGCAACTGCTTTGGCTTCATACTAGCAAAGACTCTTGGGCTGCAAATAGTTTACCTTTGCCTTTATTCTTGGTTATTCAAGGCGGGGTTAGAGGTCATCTCTACAAGCATCACCGTGATCAATAGTTTTCTACCGACTGCAATGTATCAAAGTAACAGTTATTTACAGGCGTGATCGAGTCGCCCATGTCCGGGGGACACGACGTTCAATAATGGCTGATGGGGGTTATCCATCTTTCTTGCATAATGCTGTAAAGTTGTCTTTTATTAGAGAATTTATTAGTGATGTGCTGGGCAGATGCAGAATACGTTTTATAAATCTTCTTTGAGATGCTTTGGGGATATGTTTTTTTCTGCTCTGGATCTCTTCATAATTAGTCTCTGATGTAAAATAGTCTATTTTCAGGTTTCATGGTTGAAATATAAATGTGTCCCTTCATTGTCCTACCTACTGCTGTTCGCCTGACCCACTTTAACACAAATTGCAGTTCACAGTGGTGTGGAAAACAAAGAGGAAAATGCATTCGAAATCACCTTTGCATTTGCAATTTCGCTTTACTCCCAATCCATCATGTTTGTCCCGACACACAAACATGTTTTAAGTACTTAATGGATGTGATTTTGAGGGGGGAGGGCGATGGCTTGTCATTTCTTGCCGCTGTATTTTGTGCTTCCATGTCGTTTCGAAGTTGACTGATGGCACGTTGAGAAGAAACACATTCTGCTTACGTAGCCAATCTTTAAACTGTGACTGACGCTGCATCAGTCATATGGATGAAGAACAGCAGCAGTCTAGGCTTCACTCCACTGGTGTGGGTTTCACTGCGCATTTCCACTTTGCATGTTACGTTAAAATCAGGTTAGAAGGTTTCAGAGGGCTCCGTCTGATGTGTAAAAACGAATCTGCTTCAGATAAACCTCTTTTGATTAGTAATGGCTGTTATCTTGTCTTTTTAAGTGTTACGTGAACGTCCAATTATATTTTTCTCAGGGTAAATTGTTATTTACAGTGTACAGTCGAGTGAAAATTGCAGAGAATTTTCAGGCATTGTGAACGTTTTGAAAAACTCCACTGGCTTATTGCCGAGAACCTTAGTAATTGCGTGCCGCGAGAGCGTACACGGACTGTAATCTGGGTTTCCCGCTGACCTCGGCCACACTGTGAAATTCAGGGTCTGAGCAGTTCAGCTCACAGAGAAATTGGCCGGCTGCACACAATGGCCCTACAGCCCGTCCCCGGTGGGACCTCCATTAAACAACGCGTCCGTTGTCAACCACCGGCCATCTCCACATGGTGACCCTGGCCAATGCAATCTACGGCTGCCACGCCTGCGTGCCATGTGTCGACTTCGGGGCCTCGGTCGCTGGCTGGGGACGTTTGTTGATAGCATGTCTTGGAAGTCAAGATGGAACTTTTTGAGTAAAACTTCTCTCGTATTGTACAATCAAATCTATTGCACCCAAGGCTTTCTCCATTTATTTTCCCCATTTTCAAATATTTTTAATATTTTTGTTTTGTGTTGTTGTGTTTTTTATTATTTTAAAATCAGGAGGCACCATTAGATGGAGCCATTTGATTGTGAACATGTGTCTTCAACAATGTCTTCCAGCCATTTAACTACCGGAGCTCATAACACTGCATTAAATAAACTTTAGGTGCTGCAGATGGCTTTTCCGCTATGGTGTCTGTTATACTAAATCAAGCAAAGTGACAGAGCAAAGCGATTTTTTCTTCCATTTCATTGGAACCGAGCTGCCCCTCTTCAATCTCAGGGTCCGTGCCATTTTAACGTCTTAATGAGATTACAGAATAGCTATTATCAGATTATCAGGGACTTGGAGGAAAGAAAAATGGCTGCACTGTGCCAAGATGGAATCAATCCTGAAAGGCCTATAGAACTCTCAGAGGAGAGAATGAGGAGCAGGTTCAGGGGGAAAAATACAGAGTCGAATGCACTTCCTTAAGTGGTGCTCCATGATTTCCAAGAATCAGCATCTTTGCACCATTAAATTGTCCTCGGTCAATTATTTGCTGTTGGGACTGAATACTCTATTTCCCAATCATCTCACACACAAAGCTGGATGGTGTCTGAAAGGTCTGCATGGAACAAGCAGATTTTATTCTTGGTGCCTTCTGGTTCTCATTGATTTACTGGAACAGTGAGAGTAAAGTGTACAAATCCATTCCAGCCCTTGGTTTGATGTTTTTTTTTTATCTCAGCACTTAACTAAACACTAAAAACCTTATGAGCACCCTGGACATTTTATTATGCCATGTTATGCAATACACAAAAAACTGGAGTCAAAAGCTCTGGCAACCCGGAGCATGCGTCTGCACTTTGCGTGCAAGGAAGCTGCTATATGGAACTAGCTGGGTAAAAGTGCTGTCACAGCATGAATTAGACCCTAGACATAAAGCAGCAGTATGAGCCACTAGTGTTGTTTTTGTCAGAAAAGGGAAAAAATTACTGCTACGTAAATGCCGGTCACGTGATGATAAAAAAATGTTTCATGTAATATTGTTGACAAATACAAATACACACTCTATATGGTTTACGAATAAAAAATTAGACTACAATGTCTCTTCGTTTTCATTGACGACAAAGAGACGAGATGTTTGGACGCAATTCTTTACAATGAAGTGGAAAAAGAAACATGGTCAAAAAACATGGAAACATGTTTTCTCTGTCTGGAATGGATGTAGAGTATTCTTGTTGTTGTTTTTATGGTAAATAATAATAAAATGATTTTAAATTTATAATAATAAAATGTTGTTTTTGTCTGTTCTACTAGGTACTTAAACTTTATTGACTGGGTTAAATAGACTTGCATTACAATGAATTACATAAAAAATTACATAGACTAAAACTTGTCTTCTTGACAATTTAGGCCTTATATGGGCTCTTAGTTTTTTGGCTCATCTATGGAAACCAAATGAGAACTGCTGGTGTGTTCCCCTTTGGATAAAAGCATCTGCCAAGTAAAGTAAAGTCGTGATACTTCTGATTAAAATAAAACCTAAATTATGAATTGATCATTGTTGCCTAAACACATACGCACATGGAAGGGACAAGTCCTGTCCCTTAGCTGACCTCACACAGATCCTGAGAGTGAATAAATCTTAAAACAAGCGTCTAATAAATTCTAATTAACTGTACATGCAGAAAAACAGTCACACAAACACTCTCACACACTGTTTAAGACGAAAAGAAAGGTTAAGCACACACAATTGCCACAGTCTTCTGGGTCTTGAAGTCTTCATGACGTATGACAAAACATAAGAAAAATGTATATGATGGTATAAGAATAAAAGCCCTGATGTATTGCGGGGCCTTTCCGTCGATTGGCTGGCTGTTGTCCTGTCGTGTACTGCAATAAACAATTGTCTACTTCCTGTTGTGTAAATTTAGTGAGCAAATATATGTTATTGAAGCAAATCCTCCACTACACCAGGAAAGAACAAATCTCCTCAGGTTACTAACAGCTTCAGTAAATAAAAATTTATCCAATTTATCCTCTTTTCTTGTTTATGTCTTAATAAAACTCAAGTTGTTAATGTTTTTGCTGCAGTGTGTATTAATCACAAAACCTACTCCTTTCTTTCTATTCCCTTTTGTCACCATTTTTACACAATTTTCCCTCAAGTTTCCCTCACGCAGCACAATCTCATGACCCCTGACCTCTTCATCCAGCCTTGGTAGGTAAGGATGTGGAACAGAAGGCAATTTGGAGCAGTATTAGCTGAGCGCTGGCCCCTGCCCCTGACACGTAGCTGTGAAGGGCCGGTCGGTGAGACTGTATTGGTTCCAGCGTGACTCCTTCACTGCTTCATCACCTGATCATCTAGTGTGCAGGAGGAGATTAAACAGGATGTCTGGGGTCTGGGGTGCATTCCAGACTGACCTCCACCTCTCTTTCTTACACTAGAAAGGTTTTGGGTTTAGACTCTGTCCCTCTGTCCCTCTGTGACTGTTCTGCACTGAAGCCAGATAATAACTTCCAGAGTGACATCTGCCAAAGTTGAGGATTAGAATTTCCCCTCTCCGCTTCATCCGGTCTTCAGTGGTCCAGTGTGGTGTGGTCCTGCTGTGCCGCGGGTGAATCACTGCTGTTGAGAGATTCTATATCCATCTTTCTGATCTTCCCAGCGGTGCGCTGTCAGATTAAATTCTCAGTACTTCCACATGGGATTAACCAAAAGTGGTCAGTGGTACCAAACGGGAAAAAATAAAAAACATAAAGAATCCTTCTGAGCCAACTTTGGCTGAGAGATGAAACACCCAGAATGTCATAATTTAACCACGAGTGTTCAGCTGATGGTGGTGCTTTACAATGAGGTCTCTGCTAACACAGTTATCATGGCGTTGTGTTTTTTTTTAACACCAATGTGCAATATGATGAGCCACTAAACTGTAAATAACGTATCTTGCCTCACCACGAGCTATTGACTTTGGAGTGTGTACTATAATACTCTCTGGTTTCACACTTTGATGCAGTCCGGGGGGGAGGGTACTGAAGTATTCTTTTGAAGCGCTGACATGCTCAGATATTCTCTCGGCGCCTCTTCCACTGCAGCTCTGTCTCTGTTGCCAAATGTGCTGGTAAATATTCCTTTAAATCACCATTGATGTAGGCAGACAGAACAAGGCGAACACGAGATGAAGCTCGGCTGGAGGGTTGCATCGCACTCGCTCTCTTTCTGAGAATGCTCTGGAAGTGTTTGTTAATGTGAGCAAAAGAGAGTGGGAAAAGCTTACTCTGCTTATTTGGCCTGCCAGCTCTGTCCCCATAACGTCTGTGATATTAATGGCTCAGGGTTGAATTAAGGTAGAACTGTCAGGAACAACCACCCATTTCTAGTTAGTTAGTATACAGGTTATGAGAGCTGTTTCCCCGAGTGTTCTGGCTCTGATACGTATCAAATCTCATTGTAGAATTTCTCTGAGGAGCTTTGTGGCTGTGAATGGAAGATTTATGAGCCAGCAGGTGGTGTACAGTTCGGTTTGTACGTCAGAGACCTTCTGGATGATCTGAAGTTTGTCTAACTGTCACCCTTGTATGTTGGTCACTTCCATCAAACAGAAAAGTGGAAAAAAAACATTCAGCTTGTGGTTTAAATTCACCACAGTTCCACAGTTGAAATCTTGACCTTTAGCTTGGTAGAGAATTGCCGGGAATTTTTCCTCACTGAATGAAACTGGCTGTGAAGGCACCCAAAGCAGAGGAAGCCCCAACTCCATTATTTTATGAATTACCACAGACTGTTCATTTAAATGGTGTTGGGATCTCAGTTCAGCCTCATTAAATTTCAGCTCCTCACTCTTTATGGATTAGGGTTATTGCCAGATGGAGGCATGCTCCACTCCACGCTTTTTCCTAGGCCCTGATCCAGGGCCTTTGCTTTTGCATTTACTGGCTGATTGAGAAATGCACTCACTCTAGTCCTTAAGAGATCAGGTTGTTTGGGACCAGCAAAATTCATTTCTGACTCATATTCTGTTGGCATTCACAATTCTGAACAATGCACTTAGCCGTGAGACGATGCTTCTCTGTTGGCTCTAATCCCATCAGCTCCACATGGCCGGTCTGCATTTTTGAAGCAAAGAACCACACACTTGGGTCGGAAGGAAGAGGAAAGCTCCTGATCACCGAGCACACTGAGGGAGGGTAAATGTGCTTTAATCTTTTATATTAATGTGTTATTATAGTATTCTCTACTTTCTGCTGATTTGCGCACCTACAAACAAGGAAATGGGACGTCTGGCCAGCCACTTTATCTGTAATAGAAAAGTCAGGAACCCAATGGATAAAACTCTTCCATTTAAAAAAATATGTTTAATATGCTTCTGTATATGATCCGGTCCGGCAGGGGTTACTCCGGATCCGGAGTTTGGGCCGGAGTTTCATGTTAGTCTTGTGAAATGTTCCCTGATCGTGTTCACCTGTTGTATATTTATATAATTGTATAAAGCTATCCTGTTCGTGTCGGTTCGCCGTCAGGCCATTGCGTGGTGATGTTCCTTTGTTGCGTGCATTCTGTTTTAACCCCCTGTCCTGTAATGTGCGTATGCATCCTCTTTCCTCGCCATGTCCAGCCCATCGTAAACAATCATGTTAATGGTCAAGAACATGCATCCATAAATAAAATGGAACAGAAATAAATCGAAACAAAAGCAGAGACAGAATTTATTTAAGATTTGATGCCGTTGGTGGATTTCCGCTTTATAGCAAAATTAGTGTTTCTTCACCTTCTGCTTAATATAGCTCTGCCTGAAATGACAGGAGGATATTGTTTAGTGATGAGTGCAGGCAGACACACATAAATGCTATATTTAATGTACTCATCTCCTCCTAACGGAGTAAATTCTCCGTTGCAGATGCTGTCAACACACCGCTGCCAGTAAGAGACTGATGTGTTCGCCTAATTAACCGATGTTTGCAGCAGCAGTTCATTGGCCTAGATGGGTAAAAATGATACAGTCATGTTTTCAACACAAGGACAATTGAATTAATCTATTTATTAAAATGTCATTTATTTTGACACATTCCCAACATAATACGCCTTGTGGTTATCTTCTGCTGCTGATTATCAGCACATTTTCTAGTGTTATTCAATATAGCATCTGGGGAATATTTTATTTAATAAAACTCACCTCCACACATACATGCATACCCTGCCGTGTTTTCTATTCCATGTCATTATTTGACGTTTTTTAAGGAGGAATATTAAGCAGTTGTTTGTAATATTTTGAGCTTCTTAGTTCCTTTGAGTACCAGGCCACCAGTATCCCGGTTGGCAGCGTCGCCTCACACAGATAAGAAGTGTCCCCCACTTCCACGGCTGAATGTAATTTATCACCCTTCTCTATTTTGGGGATGCTGCAGCAGGGCTGGGATCAGGACTATGGCGTGTCACCTCTGTCCCTCTCCTAACAGCTGGCTTTATACCCGGGGGAAGGAGGCTCTCCCCTGCGTCTCGGATGATTCGGATGTGCGGAGAGGAGGCCGTTCATCAAACTGCCTGGAGAAGCCCATTTCACGCTGAGGTGGTGTGTGGCTTCCACATCTGGGCCCCACTCCTGGTGCTCAACACACACTGCATGGCCATGTTGTTTGGTGCATTTTTACCTTCAGTCCCATCTGAAAAAATATAACACTGCTGAATCCATGCAGTTTATGTCCAGGAATGTTATGTGATGCACTTTCATAACTTTTTTTTTTTAAACTCACGGATGATAGTGGTGCTTCTTTTGAGGGATTGAATATTGCTGCCTTCATCACACTGTTTTCAAGTTCATCCTGCTGAATCCATGCAGTTTATGTCCAGGAATTTTATGTTATGAATGAAGAGAATGCTGCAGATAAAATAATCAAATTCTCAAATAAAACGTTTGGCAGCAAAGGTCATAAATTTGGGAAAAGGTTTTACTCATTGCTTTTTATGCTAATGTCTTGAGTTTTTGGATATTATTATTGTCTTATTTTCCCAAAATTCATTTAGGATGAGTGCATTCGGATGTGCAGACTTGCTGGCTACAACTGCATTTTAAACACAATCATTTTGATTATCTGCAACGATTGCATGCAATTGCCAAACCAATTCAATTGTCAATTTCAGGAGCCTTCACTTTGCTTTAGATGAACGTGGAACTTTAATGGGAGTATATCAGTTTATTGCTGTAATGAGCCTGATGCATTATGGGCATCTGGCAATGGAGGAACAGACATTTAAAAAATGTCTCCAGTTGGATGTTTGCAGTTTGCATTTTTTTTCTGTTACTAATAAATAACTTTAATAGCTATTGTTTGTCTAATGAAACTTAAATAAGATAGAATTACACTTTTAAATGGTCACAACCTTTAATTATTTTTAATTTAATACTTGTCTTAGCTCATAAATGAAAGTGAAGTGATTGTGATTGTGAGACATTGCAGCACAGCACACGTGCAGACAACGAAATGCGTCCTCTGCATTTAACGCTCAGTGGCTCTTATTCAGTCATCTTGCTTGGGTGTAGCGGGCATTGGTGGCTTAGTGGGTAAGGAAGAAGACATGCAATGTGAAGGTTGCGGGTTTGAATCCTGAACCGCCAAGGTGCCACTGAGGTCCCCTTGATCAAGGTACCGTCCCCACACACTGCTCCCTGGGAACCGTTCATGGCTGCCCACTGCTTACTAAGGTGATTGTTAAATTCAGAGGACACATGTATGTTCTGGTGCAGATGTTTACAATGACAATCACTTCACTTTCACTTGTATTAAAAAAAAAAAAGAATTCTGACAGAAATTAAATCATGTCCTCTGGGAGACCTACTTGTGTTTTGACAGATTTAAATGGCCCATTGTTAAAAAAAATCTGAATTTCTAATGGTTTACATTTGTGGCCTTGGTGAGAGTTCCTTCCGGAGGAGGAAATCCTTCTTGCCCTATCTTCCTGTTTGCTGAGTCGGCTTGTTCAAGGTTGGCCCATTTGATTGCCCTTGTGCCAGCTGATCTAGCGGCTGATGGGGAGATGGGTGTTACAAGGCCGCACATATGACCTGAGGGAAGAGCTCTGCACCGCTCTCTCCAGAGGGCTGTTGAATGGCGTTCTTGAATGCGGTCAATCCTCCTTTGTCTCCTTGTCAGGGATCAGCGGCAGTGCAGGGAAAGAGGAGGCATTCACAGGATTAACAAAAATGGAATTTAATAAATAACAAAAAGAACATGGACACTCACATCAGGACACAGTAAAATGCAACGAGTGGACGAGGACTAGACAGGATACGTTTATAGACGAGACCACAGGCAAAAACAATCAGGTCATCAGGACACAATGAACACCGGCTCCCAAAAAGTCTGGCTATGACACTCCTCCTTCTCTCCCAAATCCACCACAACTTTCAGCCTTCCACGATTTTAATGCACGCACTGGTTCTGTCATGCTAGAGGGACGAGGCTGAGAGACATAGCCAATTTTGGACGAAATGGTTAACCCAATTGCAGTGCGGCGCAAAAGATGGGCGAGTTTCCGGTGTTTCAATCTACGAGCATATAATAGCTGATACGATGGTGCGATAAGAACAGGCACTAGGAAAACAGGGTTCAGGAAGGAGGATTGAGAGAAAAGAGAACAAGGATTAGTCTTACTTTTCTGAAGTTGAGTTGAGCCAAGTTGTTGGCATGTGAACAACAATGACTAACTGCCGGACAGCTGGCTGGTGCTTGAGTAAATACTGGGTGTCACCCAGTTCCACGTTCTCACCTGTCACACGACTGGTGAGATGAAGATTTCTGATAAGGATCAGGACTGTAGGGGGTGTGGGGTCTCGTAATGATGCATTAATCATAAATCTTGAAAACTGGGCCTCTAATAATAAATTCTCCTGGATTAGGCTGAGGATGGATGTGACTATATGAGTTGGACTAAACCCTAATGTCTCTCTGGGGAGTGATGCTGACATGATTCCTTATTTGGGGGTTTTAAAGGTGGTACTGCTGCATCGCCGGGACACAGCTCCCCTGAGATCGGGTGGACGGCTCCAGAGGTCGTTTAATTAAGGGAAATCATTGAGGAGCTCTGCAATGGGGAAGGATTTACTTAATTTGCTGAGCTGAGCTCGATAGCACAGATGAATTTCACCAGGGGATTTTTGAAGGAAGAGAACTTGGATTTTAGGGGCGTAATGATCGAATCATAAGCCCCTCAAATTCACCTTTAATGGCTGCTGTCTGACCCACAGTGACTGAGGACCTCAGACATGAGAGAAGAGACGGATAAATGAAATACAGTAACGCACAGACAGTAAAACTATGAGACCACGTGCTCCTGATGCTTTAGATCTGCACATAATTTGATATTTTAATAAGAGCTGAGAGCAGCTTGAAAATAAGATGGAGATGGAGGCAGCCCTGGTGCTGGGAAAGATGATAGTGAAATCAGGCTCTATTAGCAGCACCGCCCTCCCTCTACTGCCTCTTTTTTAATCTCCCTCTCGGCTGTGCCCCTGAGTGAAGGATGACTGGAACCTCGGAAGAAATGAGCAGAAGAAATTGCCACTGGCAGATGAATTGGGGTCTCCTGACCATCCCTGCCTTGGCTCGGTGGGCTTAATGATAAATAATTTTTTGGTGAAGAAATAAAAAGGCACAGAATGAGCTGTGGAAGTGGAGGCGGCGGCCTATTGAAATGTCAGGGGGATTAAGCGGCACGGGCCGGCCGATGGAGCCGGCTGCTCCACTAATCCAAGCAAGTGCTGGAAACGTCAGCACAGGGAGCTCAGGGCCATTCCTCTCTCCATAATGCTGGGGCTTTTGGGAGGAGGTGGTGGAGGGCCACAAATATTCGTAGCAGACGTCTAATTCATCATCATCACAGCTCTTTTTAAAAAAAAAATTGCCCTATAGGAAAACATTAGCTTCCCAGCTCCAATTTTGGCCCATGTTCATGCAAGTGGAGCATGAGGGTGAGCATGAGGAAGCGGCTTCTTGCTTCGCCTATTTTCAGACATGTTAAGTAAACAGAGAGAGAGAAGGAGAGAAGGAGAGAGGAGGATGGGGGAAGGGGAGCCCCGCGGTGCTCGGGTGTATACATAATAAGACAGGCTTCCACTGGAGCAGACATCCTGAAGTCATGGAATAATTAGCAAGAAATTGCTCAATGAAGCAGATTTCTAAAAAAGCCAGTCAAGGCAGAGCATGCGGAATAATAGCAGTGATAAAAGTGAAGCGATTGTGATGCACTGCAGCACAGCACAAGGTGCACACAACGAAACAAATACTCTGCTTTTAACCCATAACCCTTAGCAATTAGTGGGCAGCCATGCCCACTGGTGCCCGGGGAGCAGTGTGTGAGGACGGTACTTTGCTCAGTGGCACCTTGGCGGATCGGGATTCGAACTTGCAACCTAATGCGCTAATCTGCTTCCTTAACTGCTAGGCCACTGATGAGTCTGCATGTTCAGTTCATGTAAATGTAGGATTTATTTAGCACTGCCTTTCTTTTGCTGATCCACTGTTGAATGTATTTTGGTTGTGAAGGGTGTGGCCAATCGCACAGCTGCTTACGTCACCGCCCAGCCTTTTGAAGCATGCAACCAATTACGTATTTATCTGCCTGTAATAGTTTTTGATGCAAATCTTTTATTGTTATGTGTGAGTTAATATGACGTATAATCATGGTTCTTCAGGGGTCTTTTGGAGGTTTGAATATTTAGAGATCTAATAAAACCCATCAAGGATCTTCTCGCTGCATCTCTTTATCAGCCTAAGCGCAGCCAACCATCTTGAGATGCATTTAAAATGTCACATGCACTTCTACAGATCAGTCATCGATGATGTAGAAACTAAAACTAAGACATGATTTCAGGCTTGATTTCATAGAACTGACTTCCTGATGAAGTAAACCTGGCACACCAGGTGGGACCAGCTTACAGTCGGGTGCTCCAGATCTTCCACAGGTGTTCTGGGTTAGAACTGGAGATTGGACTGGATAAATGTTGGTTCTTCCCTTCACTCCCCTATCAGTTTTGTATTTACATTTACAGCATTTATCAGAGGCCTGGAGCAACTTAGGGTTAAGTGTCTTGCCCAGGGACACCATGGGTGTAAGTGGGGTTTGAACCTTGGTCTTCTGGTTCATAGGCGAGTGTTTTACCCACTAGGCTACTACCACCACACAATTTTGCTTTGTTTATCTGAGTTTGGCCCCAGTGCCATTTTGATTTCTGATGAATTCACTATGCCGTGTGTTTGTCATGTGCTTACTTCCTGACATTACACTTACAATGTCTGATTTCTCTAAAATCTGAGGTCCCCTGTTAGACTTGATCGTTTGTGTTTTTTATACTTCTCAGGGAATTTGCTCAGATTCAATTATACTTTTTAAGAATGGTTTCTCTTGGGTTTGAAAACACAGTGAATGTCCAACATCAGTCTTGTCCTTATCGTTCAAGTCTAACCTGAGCGACATGGAGGAGATTTGTCATGTGTCCCAAGAGGAGGACCGTGAAATCCTAACATGCTCAAGAGCGTACACAAGGTGCACAATATAGTGAGGTTTAATAATCATAAAAAGGAACAAAACAAGCATGGGTGCCTAACATAAGCAAGATACAACAAGATATGTGTGGTCTAGGCTGTTAGAACACGCCAATTAGACAAAGAAGAAAGACGAAGGACTGAAACACTAATTACCTGTGAATGTGGAAACACATGGCGGTAATTAGACCAGACAGTGATTGGGTGCTGACCATTACAAATCACATATTTCCTGAGACAAAAATCTTTCCTCACTAAATGCTTCTAAATTAGATGATGCTGAGGAAGATGGATATACAGCAAACAGAATAATGAAACAGCTCTAATTGTCGCTGAACTGGATCCTAGAGACGTTATGTGATTTTTTTTTTTTTTTTTACACAGCAGTATGGTACAGTAGAACACCAAATCCTTTGTCTGTTTCACAGGTAACTCGGGTCACCTCTCTAATTACTTGTATTTGTTTCTGCTGATCCCTCGGTTCATCTCTTTGTTGAAAGAGAAAAGGGGGGGAAATTAAATTGCCAGCCTCTCGACCCCAACCTTTCGGCTTTGGTAAAGAAAGGCGGCCCAATTACCGAGGAGTGGGAAGATGGCGTTGGCTTCGGAGCTCTACTTTACCTCGATATTGAAATGCTCTTGATCATAAATGATATATAGTGAATGCTTGTCAGCTGCTCTGAGGGCTGCACTGTGGCTCTTAATTAACATCATATTAAGAGAGACGGAGAGTCGACTGGGCTGATAAGGTGCCAGCTCTTCCCAGAGCGAAAATTCCAACGATCAGAAGCCTGAGTGAATAGTAAATCAGTCCCTATTGTTTTGGCCCTGAATAGTTTTGTGTTGGCATCAGCTTTTCAAGGCAGATCTTGTAGTGACCTGGATTAGACAGCGGAGAAGCACAGAGTCGTAATGACGCTGGGAATGTTCCTTCCTCTTTCACAGCTTTTAGAGCCGTCCCCCACCCCCTCATTTCATCCGATATCCATCCAGACCGCTGTTTTATCTTAAATAATGCTGAGGTTAAAAGAATGGTTTTAAAATGAAACCTGATTGTGCCCCTCGGCTACCTCATCCTATTATTTCAACGCCTGGTCAAGGTTTGACTGGCTGCACAAACGTAATTGCTTTGATGGGCCTTGTGATGAATTCAATCGGATCTACAAAGGGAGCGTTAATCAGTTCACTTAGCTTGTCAAATGGAATAAAGCCTTGCATATACACACATATAATTATAACTATGCAGGAGTGACTTTTCAGTTATCTGTGCTTCTCACGTACTAAGTAATTTCTGTAACCCTGTGGATTGTTTTCCAGGACTATAAATATCCCCATGCAGTTGTTTCAGGTTAACAGGGCCATCCACCTAGAATTTCAATGGCTGTCATTTACAGTGAAAATTTACATTTTAAGAGTTAGTAGTTCAATCATTACACATACAGTACAGGCCAAAAGTTTGAACACACCTTCTCATTCAATGTGTTTTCTTTATTTTCATGACCATATACGTTGGTAGATTCTCACTGAAGGCATCAAAACTATGAATGAACACGTGGAGTTTTCAGTTATTTCACCTTTTTTTGTTAAGTACATAACGCCACATGTGTTCATTCATAGTTTTGAGTCCTTCAGTGAGAATCTACAAATTTAAATGGTCATGAAAATTTACATTTACAGCATTTACCAGACGCCCTTATCCAGAGCGACTTACAATCAGTAGTTACAGGGACAGTCCCCCCTGGAGCACCTTAGGGTTAAGTGTCTTGCTCAGGGACCCAGTGGTAGTAAGTGGGATTCATATGTGAGTGTGTTACCCACTAGGCTACTACCACCCCGAAAATAAAGAAAACCCATTGAATTAGAAGGTGTCACAACTTTTGGCCTGTACTGTATGTCAGGGCTAAATCCTCTGTGGTATGTCCACTGTGACACAAACTGTTGGATTTTGAGGGAGAACGTGGTAGCAAATAAGCCTACAACCACCTTGTTAATGCTGCTTAAAGAATAATGCCACTGTATATACTTACAAGATGGCTTCAAATGCACAGCACTGACACTTGAGTGACGGGTGAAATGAGCATACACAGTCCTGCGAGACGTGTTGATCATAAACGTGCGTATCTGCAGGTTCCTGTAACCTCTGCTGCGTCAGGTTCAGGGTGGAGGCTGCCGAGATAATAGTTGTTTTCTCCAGCAGAGCAGGAGGAGATGCTGCAAGCCCAGCAGATTAGCGCTCTGTCGTCTGTCACAGCTTGGCTTCAAATATTATCCCAGCGAGAATCATGGGATACTCCTCACAGACTTTGCTGGATATATATAGCTAATGCTGCAGCAGGCTATGGGACAAACCCTTGAGAATCATGTGCATGGTGATTTCTGAAAAGGGGAACTCATTAAGATTAGGATACGACATTCATTTTAATGCTATTTTAAGGCATAAATAATGAGATTTGTGTGCAATAAATATGAAGAACAACTATTGTCTTCTAAGCGGACTGTCCCTGTAAGAAAGTAGGCTTATCCACATATACAGTGGTGGCAGTGGTGGCCGGCAGTGGGGGCAGGGGTGGCCGGGGCAGTGGTGGCCTAGCAGTTAAGGAAGCGGCCCCGTAAACAGAAGGTTGCCAGTTCGAATCCTGATCCACCAAGGTGCCACTGAGGTGCCACTGAGCAAAGCACCGTCCCCACACACTGCTCCCCGGGCGCCTGTCATGGCTGCCCACTGCTCACTCAGGGTGATGGGATAAATGCAGAGGACAAATTTCACTGTGTGCACCGTGTGCTGTGCTGCTGTGTATCACATGTGACAATCACTTCACTTTTTTTTTTTTTTTTTTTTTTTACACGCTGAAAGCACAATTTGCTGAAAGCACAATTTTGGTAAAACAGCAGATAAAGCTTACATCTAAATTAATAAACAACTGAGAATAGTAATTCTCAGTACAAGTATTGTTGATTAATTTTATTGCCATTATCCACAGATGAATCCAGTGACTGCATTTAATTTCTCCTCTTTGCAGCACCTCTCAAGATTCATCAGGTTGAAGCGTCGGTGCACAGACATTTTAAGATCCCTCCAGAGATGTTTAGTCTGATTCAAGTATGGGTTCTGACTGGGTCACTCAAGGACATTCAGAGTTGTCTTGGCTTGGCCAAATCACATACAGTATGTTTCAATGGACTTTGACAGGACCCACAGTTGACACCCCCCACAATCAACCCTTCTGCACACAAGGAAATCCTTCTGCATCTAGGATTTGTCTGTACATTGATGCAGTTGTCGTTCCCTCTGTCCTGACTAGCCTCCCAGTTCCTGCAACTAGAAAAACTTCCCCACAGCATGAAGTTGCCACCACCATGTTTCACTGTAGGGATGTTATTGGACTGGTGAGTGAGTGGTGCCTGGTTTCCTCCAAACGTGACGCCTGGCGTTCACACCAAAGAGTTCAATCTTTATCTCATCAGACCAGAGAGTTGTTTCTCATGGTCTGAGTCCTTCAGGGGCCTTTTACTTCTGTCTGGCCACTCTACCCTGGTTGGTTTTGAACTTCCACTTACAGATGATTGAGACCACTGTACTCATTGGGACCTTCAAAACATCCTCCTCTATTCTGTATCCTTCTATACAATGCTGTCTTGGAGGTCTACAAACAATTCCTTTGACTTCATGCTTGATTTGTGCTCTGACATGGAACTTATAGATATTTTTCCACAGCTGGCCTCCAATTAAGCTCCAGGAACATCTCATGGATCAGGGGACGCAGGAGGCACCTGAGCTCAAATTTGAGCTTCATAGCAAAGGCTGTGAATACCTATGTACATGTGCTTTCTGTTTTCTTTTTTTTTTATGAATTTGCCAAAACTTCAAGTAAACTTACAATGTCATTGTGGGGTGTTGTGTGTAGACCTCTGAGGGAAAATCTATTTTATCCATTTTGGTGTATACTGTGAATACTTTCCGAATGCACGGTAGCACCAGCAAACTATGACATTACGATCATAGACTGAAATCAGGAGGGAAAAGGCTTCATATTATTTTAAAGAAACATTTGTACAATAAAGGGGAGCAGTATCTGGTGCTGCAGGATTTAAAGTGTCTAATAGCAGAAGGTGAGTCCCGTTCTAGCACCACGAAACTGCTTTGTATTCTTCGCACTGAGAGTCAGTCTCCTACACCATTACCGGCTACCCTGATCTTTTGGAAACGTATCTGCCTTATCACCTGTGAAAATGATTACGGACGACCGTTCTCGCCGCCTCGGACCACAGAACCCCTCGCAGGAAATTGTACGCCCCTCTGGTTGACGCGAAGGTCAGCTTCATGGCGGAGCGACAAGCAACAGGCTGCAGGTGCTGATTACAGCCGGCCCGCGGGTGAAGCGACTGCGCCGTGCAGTGGCACAAACAATATCCTCCCGTCACGCCTCTCTTGATTGTCCTTGCATCGCAGTGCAGAGTGGTCCGCCACTCGCTTCTCGGTGTCAACTGTGTTCATTTTTCTCCTGAAATCAAAATCGCCCCGCATACCCCGGCTGAGGGAAGATCAGAAGCGTTTCTCGCTGCTTTACAACATTTTGTCTCCTCATGCCATTAAAATTCATGTGAAATTCGCCTTTTATCTACACGAGAGGTGTTTAGAGAACTTACTCCAATTTAAGGGCACACCCCCAATTTCTCCTCGCTTTACCAGGACATAATCAGCACCAAGATGGGGGTCAGTGAGCCTGAAGCAAGACGTGGTTAATGGGTTTTGGGGTTTGAGTCTATAATTTTGCCTGGTGGAGGGGGGTCAGACTCATTTGCATCAGGTTTGCCGACCAGGACCAGTTTTTTTTTTTTTTTTATTTGGATTGGTCCAGGGACCGATCTTATGATGGGGGCTTGAGAAAACTGACGGGCAGGTTTTGAGCTTCAAGGCTGCTGGTTGTAAATGTCAAATGAAGAAAAAGTGACCCCCCAGGCCCCCAGAAACCAGAGACAAATTTACAGGCTGCACATAAATCTTCTCCGTTGGTGATCCCAGGGAAGGTAAGCTGAACTAAATGAAGACATCTCCCAGGGTCACGGTTTCAGTGCTGACACTAGAAGTAATAATAGAAATGATGTACCAGAGAAACCTTGCTCATCACTCAGTTACGCCTCCATTATCTCCTAATGCGGAGGGCCATGGTGGGGGCTGTATACCACATGCCATTTGTTTATGCTTTTGATTTTGAATTATTTTTGTCTGACAATGGTGACAAGGACTGATCAATAGATATAAAATTTAAAATTGAGTGGTAAGACACTTTAAAAAAGAAATTGTATTTCACCTCCCAGGTGTCCAGTTTGGAAATGTAGGGTTATCAAATAAAAAAAAAAAGATAAGCCTTCCTGAATCAGCCCGATTTATTACATTTTAATTGCTCTGCTGTGCCAATAAATTCGACCGCCCTCAGGATGTGTTAATTGCGGAAATATTTTTGATTCCAGAGCCACCAGAGCTGTCGCTGACCTTTCAGGAACACAACAAGTGGGATAATTGCTTCCATCAATAGAGAAAAGTGAGAATTGGTTTATTTACCCACATGTGCAGACAAGGAAACACCATCGACCCTGTTCTTCATTATTCAGAGATGGCAGAATCACTATAGCCACATATTTCAGTATCAGTCGTACAATGCCACCATCTGCCGCTGCTTCTGTTTGTTCTCTCCGAGACACAGACTACTGGCAGACTCCAGTGAAGAGACCAGCATTCTGGTTCCTGACAACTACTAAACAACAACTTAGCATGAAATGAACCAGAGGGTCATCACAGCCACCAACACCATAACAGCTAAAGCTTCAGGGATTTCCAAATGGAGCAGTAGCATCATAATGCACATGAAATGTACACTATGACACTGGGCTACACTTTGAACTTCTCCACCTGTACAACTGTAGGACTTTTTCTATCATTGGACAAATCATCAGAAATCCTGCACTGACACCTCTTGCAGGCTCACTCTACCCTGGAAGGCGTCCCTCTCTGTAGCACTCCTTCATCCTTTCCTTGCATGCAGAAGGGTCAAGTGTCAAAGCCCATTGAGACATACTGTATGTGATTTTGGGCTACAGTACATAAGAAATAAATATTGTTGTTTTAAAGACTTGGTCTTCCAGAACCTTTGGAAGTCACCCTTCTTTCATGCAACCATCCGTTATACAAAAAGTCTTTATGAATTTGTATTAATTGGATAGTTCTATTCTAGGTACACCTGGGTAATTTGCGCAGTATGTAATTATGTGTAATTTTCTGACAACTAGCAATATAGAAATGGTTCTATTTATATTTTTACAGTGAGGACAAGAGGTCACTTTTGTACTTAATATGGTAAAAAAAAAAGGCTTTTGTCTCATCTACTGAGTCAAGGCCAATTAAAGATATAATTAAGGTTGGCCACTATTATTACAGGGGTCATACCTGCCAGTTAACTGGATAATTGTACAATTTTAAATCTACATTAAGTGTTTAATGTATTTTAATTCACTGGTGTTGCTAAGTAAATGCACTGATGTGCTTGTAAGTAAAACTATAAAAAAAACATTTGTAATATAAATCCTCACACTAGTGAAACCCGTAGATATGAGCCTCATTAAACCATGGTGAATCCGAGGCGTATGAGTCCCCAGGCGGACTTGTCAACATCAATAATTCTTATCAGCACTGCATCACTCAAGGGCATCTCCTGGTCCGTCTATCTGTGAAGTCCATCAGCTTATCAACACCCCCCCACCCATATTAATGCTCTGATGCTTTTTGTCTGATTTCCATTTGAAGTATGGTATTTGTGTGACAGGCGTATCTCACATCTTCCACTCTCAACTGGATTTCTTCTCGCAAATAATTTTTAGCATATTGAAATATGTGCACTATAATGCAAAGTTCATAGTTTTTGAAACACAAAAAAATTGCATCTTGGTGTGGCAGAAGGTCAGGTGTACATTTGTGGATAAAAACTGAGTAACCATGTACAGAGGGGACCATTTTAAATAAATGATTTATTATGGCTTTATTGGTTGATTTGAGGGATTCTAATGGTGAGAAAATGTTAATTATCAAAATTCGATCTGCTGTTTCTGAACGATGGCGTTCTGCATTATTAATGTTAAACACACACAGGTCCTCCCACAGTCACCCGTCAAACACCGAAACAACGGAAGCTCAGTTCTGCTGTTGCTGCTCCTGTTCTCATCTGGGTGTGGAACCAGCACCTTGTGCTCCAAAAACTGCATCTGTCTCCTCTCCAGAGATCTCTCTAAAAAAGGGCCAGAGTCAATGCCGAGTGGATTTTTCACGAGTGTACAAGTTGTTACTTCCCTCAGAAGTTGGTGCATGACACAACGAGTCGGTATCAGAGGCACCGTCCCTCGTTGCCGCTTTAGCCCCGCCCCTCGCTGCCTGCCTATCTCCCTGGCCCAGCTGTCCTCCTGCGATAACTGTCTGCAGCACGACTGATGGGGACAGGGCGTCTCAGCGAGCATGGAAGTGATTCACGATGGGGATAAGACTCAGTGAAGATACGAACAAGATGCATGCTGCAGATGCAGTCATATTTACTCCGTCTTTTATTTGACTAATTTAAGCAGTGGCCTGCCGTAGGACATTGGGAGATTTGGTAGGAGTGAAAAGTTTGTGCTTAGACGGCCAATGTCTCCCGTCAGCAGCATGTTTTGGATTTATCGAATGCACTCTTTTTGTTAAAATCCATTTAACATTAATCACAACCCGCACTTCCAAAAACCATGTTTTCTGATTTTGTCTTGTGAATTAGTGACTTTTTTTTTTTCTGAAATGCAAATGTAAAAAAATCTATAGCATAAGGTCATTCTCTGACATAGAAACACAGCAGATGACATAAGTTCCTTGATGGTTTTCAGAAGCTCCTTACTCCCTGCCTCCTTCTGCTAGTGGAGAAGTTTCTGGGTGTCCTCTAGATGAACCTCATGAATCGGTATCGGCCAGGTGACGTGTGGCGGGTGAAGTGCCTCCTGCTTCTGAAACCTGCTTGTAGGTGGCGGCTGAGTCTCCCTGAGGGACTGGGTGGGGCAGTACAGGACGCAGGCACGGACTCGGCAGAGAGGAGGGGCGGCGATGAGGACGGAGTTTGGTGGCGCGCTGCCGGAGACGTGCACCTGTGATGCCACCGAATGGCAAATTAGCAGCTGCTGGGCGCCAAACAAGCTTATTGAATTAAAGTAAAAAGCGGACGGGGCGCGGAGCTCGATAATTATAAATCAAAGCCAATCAGAGCAGCCTAATTGATTGTTTGCTTTCTTCACACGCAGTAGACAGGCCGAGCAAGAACTGAATCATTCATTTCCTGCTGGTTGAGGAACATTACAATGTTCACACAGCACATGAATCAGAGGTCGGCAACCTTTAACCCGGGTTCCACAAAAGAGAAAGCAGTGGGAGCTGCCAATTCTTTTTTCCATATAAAATGAAGATAAAACACTGCATAAGTTTTATGTATAAAAGAACTAGGATAGTGTGTTGCGTGTGAAACTGGACGTGTGCGGTTGGGTTGGGGGGCTGAACGCTGCCTGAACGGTGTTGTTTTTACGATCACAACATGCGTGTAGGAGCTGATGACGCGACTAATGTTTAATCACCCAGACTAGTCTAAAAACCCGGCCGGACAGAAAAGATCTAAGCGCTATGCTAACTCTACTCAACTTACTTAAAGTAAACATATGCAAATCATTAGACACTAAATATTATATATATATATATATATATATAAAACTGTTTACTCACCACAATTGGCGTCAGATTTTGAAACGCTGCTCATATTGAGCAAACTTATTATCAGCTCTGCTGGGATGCGTGTGTATGCAGGCATATACGCATATACGGCATTTGTGATGCATATTTCGAGCAACAAAAAATTAAACACATTTCATTTTAATGTTACAAGATCACATTTTGTACTACAATAAAAAAAACTGAAAAAAAATATTTTTATTTATTTTCTGGAGCCACAGGTTGCTGACCCCTGGTCTACATGATTTATGGATGAATCGTCTTACTTCATAACTGTGGTTTGGTTTACTGCAGAACTGTGAATGGAGAGATGTGTGTAAGAGAGTCAGATAAGACGTCATGCAGTGGGGACGTGTAAAGAATTGAAAGTGACGTTGCCTTCAAAAGAACCAATAAAAGTGCGGCGCCGAGACCTCATCACCCCCCTCGCCCCCCAGATCCTGCACGTCCTGACATTTGTATTGGCAGGCGGGAGAGGGCAGCTGTGGCGATGGCACGGGGTCCTCGGATCATGTTTATTATTTCCTGCGGAGTGAATTGTGCTCCCCGCTGTTTCTGCAGAGTAAACCCCACATCATTTACTGTCAGGCAGCGCCGCCGCCCTCCCCTCTCGCGCACCTACAGCTTTTCAATCTCCCCTCCATCGCACGACCTTTCTTCCTGTCTTTCTTTTCATCTCGGTTTATTCCCCTCTCCTCTCCTCCTTCACATCCCGTGAATTAAGCCAAGCCTCCGAGAGTTTCAGTTCCGTCGCTTTTAATTGAGGCCGAGGCTGAAGGCCCGGTTGTAAATGCAGGGTGACGTGTAATCTTCACCGCCGAGCCGCCCCACTGCAGCCGGTGTCTGGTGTTTAACACCACTGTTTACTTCTCTTTTCCTCAGTGGAGCAGATTTACCAAACAGACTAACCCGCTGGAGCAGCCATGTGAAGAGCACTGTTACACCGCGTAATAACAGCAACAGCAAAATTAAATGGGCTTTTTATCTTTTTGATCAGGTCACTAATGTGAAATATAGGAATAAACGTTGCTTTCTTTCTTTCCCCTGATACACCAAACTAGCCAACTTCTTATGACATGAAATTATCCATTTCTGCCATTGGCTGCAATGTTTTGGCCACACAGGAATTCATTAGGAAACCGAAGCAGGCTTGCCCTGCTGAGCCAAGGTTCTTCCGGCAGCCTTCACACATTCACCCATCCATACAGGTTTTTTCCTGCAATCAGACCATATAACTGTTTGCAATTCTCGTATTCACCATTTTGTCTATGAAAAGCAGATAATATATCAGCACAGAAATGCAACTTGAAATATCCTGCTTTCAGTTTTATTTTTTATGTGTTTTGCTGTGTGTGTGTGTGTGTGTGTGTGTGTGTGTGTGTGTGTGTGTGTGTGTGTGTGTGTGTGCGCAATTCAATCAGTCGCTGTCCTGTCTTGGTTATCTCGATGTGTCAGGAAACAGGGGCCCGTCTCCTCGACAGTGTCCCGCTGTCTGGATGACTGATAAGAGTGTGATGTCTGCCACGAGGCACAATTGTGTGTCATGCACTTGATCCCCCACCTTTATGGGACCCTTTCATGCACCTCCCTTCAAAATAAGACCAAGTTATTTTACATGCTTTATGATTTGTCATACAATTAAAGAACTAGCATGGACCTAAATGATGTTCAGATACATTGAAAAAAGTGAACTGTTGCTGTTTGTTTAATGTGTTTTTTCTCATTACAGTGGTTAAATAATTGAGTAAATATATACAATTTATTTTACTATCATTTACTATAATACCAGGTTTGTTTGGTTTATTTACATTATAGCAATGCTAAAATGTTACATGTGACAAATTTAAATTATAAATTTAGCGAGTGTTCACTTTTTCAGCGTACATATAACTTTATTATTGAATCAATGAATTAAATATACGTATTAATATGTTTGCTGTTAATTTTTTTTTTTTACCATTTGTCATGTGCCCATCTGCCTCGTTCAGTCACTTGTCTTCTGACAGTCGTCACCTGCACCTGTCCTTCCTGTTCAGCTCACTGCAATTTCCATACACCATCAAACATACATAAGGACTCGAGATCACTGCCTTGCCGATTATGATTGTAATGTTTAGACAATTGTGTATTTGTTAGACAATTTGTTTGCCATTTTTCGACAATGAAATGTGCTGTCCAATTTATCCCAGTTTATGCAATCTGGGTGATAATCTGAATATTTTTGGAAAGCACAAAGAGGCCAGGAAAAAAAATCTGTGTATGTGACTAGAATAGACATACGATATGCTAATAACGGAGGAGACAGAGCCATAACGTTCAAATTTTTCACATATTTGTACATTTAAGCTACTTTTCTGGTAAATAGTATTGTCCATAATGCATAAATGGACTTTTTTTCCACTTGTGAATCCTTGTTTGGCCAAGGTAGCTCTGCTCCTCTGCTTTCGGTTAGGACCTTCACCGAAGAGTTTTTCCTGCTGTCTGAAGGTCAATCGGTGCGTAGGACAGCGCTCTCTCACCTCAGCCCCCGTTTGATGGGTCTGTGATGTCGTCTTCACATGACTGGACACACCGATTTCACACCCGTCACCCAGCGAGCCAGCCTCGCTCCCATAGTCCTTTTTTCTATTCCGTTTTTACTCCCTCTCTCTAGCGCTCTCTGTCTCTCTCAGCCATGCAGGGACAAGTGGATCGGATCAACGCGACAGGTTCAACACTCCATTGGTGCTCCAGGCTCCATAATTATTTGCTCCTCGATGGATTTGGTGTCCTGCAACTCGTCTGAATTCATTTGCAGGCAGCCCAGGAGCACTGAGGTAAGAGTTATTACATATCCGTCGTGTTTATGTTACAGAGATTAACACTATTACTTGTACAGAGCTGCATTAAAAGGACTTTTTTTTTATCTGTCTGTTTCCTCCTCCCTAAAGAAAAGCTTCTTTTTTTTTACAGATTTTCTGCTACTGAACAGTTGGCTGGAATGTTTCTGTTGGTTTTAATTCATACGATTGCTTTTTACCATGTGATCTATAAGGACTACCTTACTCCTTACAGCCCAGCAGTCAGCACCATAGACAGCTACTCATTAAAATTAAGTCTCTGGAAGTGATCACTGTCCCAGTTGACGTCAAGGACACTATAGGACAGCTCTTCTACCCTCCACCCATGTAGATCCTTCTCTGCCGACAGCAGCAGTCGTTTAACAACCTCATCACCAAAAGCGCATCCACCAGGCAGACAGTCTCCGATGGCTCCTGTCTCTTCAGCCCCTCACCCCTCAAAAGCCTCCATTCCATCTCCTTACGGAATGAAGAAATTGCTTTCACTTCTGTGGAGATGGTATCTCAGGGAAAGGAGAAGTTGGACACACACTCTTTCTCATCTTATCCCTCTTTCGTGGAAATTAATGGCTCTCGTGCTCTCGGTTTCACCGAGAACAGAGGAGACGGTAGAGAGCCCTGCGGCCAGAGATTGAGTCCCCCCCGCCGCCCTCCTCAATGACTTCTAGAAGGTCTATTCTCCACTCTCATTCAGCTAAAGGTTAACAGATCCACATTCTGATTAAAATCTTTCTGATTTTGGAAATAATTTGCACTGTCCAAAAATGCTGGATGAACATGGAGATTTTTTTAATCCAATTTTTTCTACAGTTAAAGTTGTAATCCCTCTACTAACATGAACTATCAGGGACCCCTGGTGAGCATGAACATGAATACACATCTCATATCATTGCTCTCCCTACAATGCCTGTGTTTGTCACATACATTTTTATACAGGGTACAGCATGCAGTACAATTTATCCGCTCTTATTGGACAATTTAGGGTGATCTCACTCAAATCCCATAAAAAAAAACACAAGCAAGAAATTAAAGTGCAAAAAGTGCAAAATAACAAATGAACACGTTAGCAATGTCCAGTGTGAACAACTGTGGGAGTATGAGGGACATTGTGTGAGTTCTAGTTGAGAAGCCCTATGGCCTAAGCATAGAAACCCCTCCTGTATCTCAGTCCTGGCCATGATGCTCTTGTCTCTTGTCTGATTTCAGAAGTTGGGGTGTGTCTTTGGCAGTCACGCTGGCTCTGGCCCTACATCTGTTCCTGTTGTAACTGTCCTGCAGAGATGGAAGAGAGGACCTTCATCAGTGTTCTGTGGAGAACAGTGTATGGCTTTGGTGGGCGATGGAGCCTTTTAGCAATGGAACAATAATTTATTTAAGCAAAGTGGCTCGACTGCAGTGAGCGATGCGTCAGGTTAGCAGAGGGGCCTTGGAGAGCAGTGGGGGCCTGATCTTGCGTGAAGCTGCCAGGGAGTGATGGGTCTCACGTCCCAACATGCATGTCACCATATTTCTTCATTTAATGGGACTGCGAGCTGTCAGGACCCAATTTGTATATTGGCGCTCTGCCTCTCGATGCGACCTGGCACTGGCCGTTCTTGCCCGTCTCTCCCTGTGAGTCTCCACCGTCCGTCCCGCTGAGCTGAGAAGATAATAAAAAGCCATCGCTGCTCATTTTGAGCCTCCTTGTTTGGGTGAAAGCAACATTCTGATCTGGTCCATGCAGAGACCTTTGGGGCTACAAAAAAAGATTTAAAAATGGGCACTTGGAACATGATTTGTAATCAGTTTCATTTACAACAGAATATGCTGAATTACAGTAACTTAATGGCGGGACCTTTCATCATACCATGTCCACGCCATATCCTCAATCAGTAGGCTGTGAAATATTCAGTAACACTTCAAAGTAAACGACTGACACATCGCTCAGCACTAAACAATGCCTTCATGCATTTATATATGTGAAAATGTATTTATGTATGCATTTAATGTAAAGCTATGACTTGTTTTTGGTAGACTAAATATACAAAAAGACACAAAAGCAAAGTTGAGGATCATTCTGTATTAATGAGTTAAACAATTCTGAACCGACAATTAAGATAACAGGCAGATGGCCAACTATGCAAGGTAGCCAGAAAAGGGCTGGACTACTTCTAGCCAGGAGCGGACAGGAAACTCATTCGCCCATATGAGCCTATTTAGCCCAGGTCTAAATAACAGAATAAGCTCTTTTGCCTATGCCTTTTTAAACTTATTTTTGGAAATGGAATTAAGCGAAACTGTGTTTTTTAATGAAAAGTGTTTGACAACAAAATGTGTCCTCTGCATTTAAGCCATCACCCTTAGTGAGCAGTGCGCAGCCAATGTTCACGTCTACTAACTGCTTACATTTATATCAGCCCTCTTAAAGGGGCACTTGGGACATTTAAGGGGCAGGGGTTCAAGCCTCAAGGGCAACCCCCTCTGTACATGTCTGATTCTGCTGCTGGGGAAGGCGCTACTGATGTCTGAATCTGACAGGACTGGATCAAGTAGGATGATCACAGCCGGGGGTCACACATGAGCCACTGACTGAACAGTGCGACTGCGAGGGGACTGACTCCAACATGTAGGTATGATCTGAACGTCAAAATAAAATAATATTCATGTCCGTTTAACATACCCTTTTATTAAAATATAGTCTGTTCTTTCTATGCTCTTCTTCCAACGTTCTTATTTAATTAGAATATAGAATATTTCAGACCTCTCGATAATCAAAATACAAACAATGGGCATAATTACTTTTGACTTTTGTGTTTTACTTGTTTCTCCAATTACCCATTTTGTGTTTACCCAGAACTCCTCTAGGTAGTTTATTCCAGTGCAGCTCTTCAGCTCTCAAGTGTGAAAGACAAAAGTAAAAACGGATCACCAAATGTCACATTTTTCACAGCAAACCTTTGATTTTCATGAAACCTGAACCTGGCAGCAGGCAGCTATGCTTCATACTCTGACCTCAAAGAACATGCAGCAGTGGAGCCAGGAAAGAACTTCCAATTTCAAACTGATCCATTTTCAATGATAAAGACCCTGCCATTCATCTACAACATGTTTAATGGCTCCAGTGAAGTCAGGTGATGCCTCTGAAATAACATCAACTTCAAACAACCACTGGCATAATTTTTTATTTTTTTTAAAAGGAAAGGAGCGTGTGGTGTAGAGTGGTGCTTACAGGCTGCTGCGTTGTGGCGCTGTTACCCCCAGCTTCTGCTCCTGGCCTGACATTTCCAATCTGCCAGCTGCCTGGCAACATTTCAGAACCATTCACAGGCCCAGCAAATGTATTTATCAGTATTAGAAGCACCCAGGCGTCCCCTGTCAGGCATAATGAGGTCTGGGGGAGAGGGAAGGACTCATTTTCATTTGGAACCCGCTGATGGAATCGCTGTGCATGTGTGGGCTAGACCAGAGGGTGAGGGAAAAAAAGTGCAGAAGACTCCTCTTGTCTTGCGTCGTTTGAGCTTCCCGTCTGGCTTTGTCTGAATCGATACAGCCTGTCAGTCTCGTCCTTATCCTCTTAACTGTTTAGCTTTCCAGTAGAGTGTAGACGGCCGGCGAGCCTTCGATTCCATGTTGACCAAGAGCCGCTGAAACGATGGTAGCACCAGAAGAGCATTCAGAAACAGTCCATCAGCGCAAACCCCAAGCTCTGAAGAACCTCACAATGATCTCAGCAATTGTCATAGTCATGACAATGAGAGCCTGGGCTCTTTGGATATGTATGCTGTCTGGTTTTGTTCCAAGTCTGATTCCTTTTCCTTGTCAGAACTCTATTCCTAGTCTAAGTGCAATTTCTGCATCACAGCCTGTGTCTCGTCCCCATGTCCCCGTGTCTGCCTTCCCCACTCCCCATTCCCCATGGACCTAGCCCAAAGTGTGCGTTGCATGTTTTGCTTGTGTCGATGGAATTTGTATGTATGTTTAGTTGCATAGTTGTGTGTATGCGTGCATGTAGTATTGTCCTTGTCACTTTTTTCTGAGTACTAATGTCATTTTCAAAAAATGGAATTTAGTCCCACTTTTTCAATAAAAAAATAACTCATACTCATAACCATAACTTTTATATAGATGCATGATGCCTAACAGGATTGAATTAAGACCGGTAATAATGATTGAAATATTACATAACACTTGTGCAAGAAAATGTACACTTACTTGCGTACAGATTAAACACTTTCCCTATATAGCTGTGCTATTTGGACATGATCATACCTTGAACATTGCTCTTGCTTGTGTAATATAGTTTTGCAATGCAAAGTCATACGTGCATGTTGCGTTTTGCATTTCTCTATCTGAGTCATCCCTGTTCCTGAGTCCAGGGCCAGTGTGTGGGATATGACCGCTCTTTTTACAGCACGGCGAGTTTACACGCCACAGCCGGGGTAATGCATGTCGCGATGCGTCCGGGCCTGGTGCCCTTTAATGAAAGGCCAGTTCTGATGAGTGCATTAAAGAGGTATTAAAATGCCGTTACATCAAACTCGCCTCCGCGAGGCGGGTGCAGTGTTAAGAGTGGCCGGCACAGGGCGAGTGCAGCTTGAGCTGACGGCAGCTGGAAAGAAAAGGAAGGGGTTTGCCCTTTTCGAAAAGTTCACCCTCCCTCCTACTCTTGAGTCATTTGCAGGAAGGTAGGCGGATTTGAAAGCGCCAGAGGCCGGCCACTCCAGAGTGCAGCGGGGAGGATCTGGACGGAGATCAGGTCTGGTGGATGGAGCAGAGGAGCCTACAGGTGCCTAAGCCTCCATCAAGCTCGGAGGCTGTATTTATGTGTTATGACGTTGTGCATTTTGTGTGACTCTGTGTGGGCTTTAGTGCATAGAAAGAAGACTTGAATGCAAATTAATCACTGCTTGTCTCATTGTTGGACAAGAGGCCTTTTTGAGGAGGTTGGAATCAAATTTATGGTTTTCTGTTTTGCCTTTTCCGGATAATGAGATAATGAAGGTGGGAAATTAAAGCCCTGATGGTATTCAGCATCTGCTCCTGTTCATGGCCTAAAGGGACTGATTAGCCAGCATTTTCTGGAAAAAAAATGTGTGGGGAGGAAGCATTGATCTGCAGCACATATTAAAAACCTGCTGTGCAATGCTGGGAAGAAAAGAGATTCTTCTGAAACTGTTAGCACGCGAGTCCCCCCCCTCCCAAAGAAAAAAGCTTTGACCTTTTCTTGTTGATTTTTTCACTCCATATCAACACCCATCCTCCAACCTGAGGATCACCACAATGCAAACTAATAGACATTTTTGGTGCCCGCTTTTGGTCTGTTTTTTTTTTTTTTTTCATCGATTTGTACACAACCCAAGAAAAAATTAATTGTGACAATGAGCTTGGATTGACAACATTATGAATGAAATGGGATTTATTTGGAAGCACCCCACCTCCTTCTCCATTCCCCTTTCAGCCCAGCAGCTGCAAGCAGGCGCACCAAGGACCTTGCGCCTTGTTCCCGCATATTTATGTGTGATAGAACTTAAATACTGCTCAGCAGGCGAGAAAACCAGCAATACTATTTACTTTACACGTCCATGTGTCCATATTCATCACAAATCTATGTGCAGATGAGCAAAGTTACCAGGTCGATTTTACAGTGAATGAATAAAACATTCAGTTTTGCGCCAGAAAGGAATTAGTTGGTACTATTTTGTATACATACTATTTTACCCTAAACAAGTGAGTTTTCAGTGGCCCAGAGCTTTTTTTTTTGTCATCAATCCAATGTACAGTTACATGTGGAATTTTCACAGACAGGAAACAGTTCATGAATAGTTTTTAGTAGGCACAGAGATAATC
This sequence comes from Denticeps clupeoides, assembly GCF_900700375.1. Lineage (NCBI taxonomy): Eukaryota > Metazoa > Chordata > Actinopteri > Clupeiformes > Denticipitidae > Denticeps > Denticeps clupeoides. Next base: position 4,636,551 of record NC_041719.1, on the reverse strand, counting down.
ACCATATACAGATTTAAAATGTTTCTGGAAGATTTCCTTGCTGTAAGCCTCACTGAAATAACCCCCCTACAGGCACAATATGAGTATTGCAGCCTGCTGAGCAGTATTTAAGGTGCAACTGACAATTTGAATAAGGAGCTAACTTCAGCGCCATGTTTTACTTTGTCAGCTGGTTATTAGATGCCGCTCCAGACAGTAAGAAAATCTCATGCTGCCCCCCGAAGGAGCAGGCGCACCTCACAAAATGAGGGCACCTTTACGCCCTACAAACATGGGATAAAAAAACGATCCATGCAGTCATGATGTCAGGACAGCATGGGCGCATGCAAAAAAAAAAACAAGGCTGATGCCCATAATGCTGCCTTCACCACAATGACACTCTGGGCAACCACTATATAGCCTATATCCCACTGGCTGCAGTCTGCTGCACTGCTTGTTAACGATTCAGCTGCAGAAACATACATTTCAGGTTGGATTTAGTAGTTAATTTGCATATTGCATGTGTCTCAAGCATTAAGATCTTGAACGGTAATGTTAGCAATATGAGTGAACCCAATTTCAGGAGTGCGCAAAGGAGCAGTTGAATATCACACTTTTAATCTAGAGACGTGATTCAGAATACACTGCAACACCCACCCACGCTGGCATTCGAACTGCTGTAAAGATGGAAGTAAACACTTTGAAAAGGTAGAAATCAGATCGGCTTACTTGAATAGGGCGGAGGAATGACGAGCTGAGTAGAAGTCGATTTGTGACTCAATGACTGAGCGAGGATCTGTGGTCTGCACAGGAATCACCGGTCACCGTCATCCCATTCACATCACATCACATGACCGACTGCTTCCAAAATGATGCCGTCTACTGTGCCATGGCTAATTCCATTTTAACACATCCATGTTGGGCAACATGCACACTGCCTCGAATTGCATATTTCAGCTTCTGCTTCTTCACTGGACTTGACCTGAAGTACGTTTAATGGATCCTGAGATGCTCATTAACATGAATGATAACATGAGTGATGAGAACGTGTTCAGACCTGTTGTCCAACTTAAACTGGTGGAGAGAAGCCAAGAGTGTGAAATGCAAGGCCCATAAAAGTGCAGGTGCGTACAAACTTTTGAAAAGGTGTCCTTGCTGTAACTAATTGACACATCACATGGAATCAGCATGGTGTCATTTGTCAGATCATTCATTTTACATGAATAATAATGTGTCCGTGTAAAATGTAGACGTTTTGATGTTTTTGTGAAGCATCCAGCCAATTACCAACATTCCTTCATTTCCCTTCATCCCTGCTTTAGACCATGAAAAACTCCCACCGTTTGGTCCGTTTCTGACAGTTTAAAGTTGAATCGTTCTCTGTGTTCGGTTTGGCGGACTCAGGCGCAGGATCCGGGCCGGCAGTTGGCACAGTGTGAGGCGCACCGGCAACGTCGCTCGGTGTTCCTGGCACACAAGAAAGAAATCAAATGAAATGAAAGCATGTCTGGATTAAAGCTGGTTAAGGGGAAGAAGAGCTGCAATTTTTCTGTTTTTGCCACGATTCACTAAGAGCCACCATCGCTAATCTGTTATCACAAACAGAAGCATTTTTTGGCATGGAAGTGGTACAAGTACATGATTTGGGTGGCCTAGCGGTTAAGGAAGCTTGCTGGTTCAAATCCTGATATGCCAAGGTGCCACTGAGCAAAGCACCGTCCCCACACACTGCTCCCCGGACGCCTGTCATGGCTGCCCACTGCTCACCAAGGGTTAAGGGTTAAATGCAGATGACAAATTTCACTGTGTGCATCGTGTGCTACATGTACATTTACTGCATTTATCAGATGCCCTTATCCAGAGCGACTTACAATCAGTATTTACAGGGACAGTCCCCCCCAGGAGCAACTTAGGGTTAAGTGTCTTGCTCAGGGACACGATGGTTGTAAGTGGGATTTGAACCTGGGTCTCCTGGTTGACAGGCGAGTGTGTTACCCACTAGGCTACTACCACCTGTGCTGTGCTGCTGTGCATCACAAGTGGCAATCACTTCACTTTAACTTTTGATTTAGTGACGAGAGGAGCAGAGAACACCGCATTATAAATTGTTTTTTTTTTCTCTCTCTCTCGATTTCCTCCTCTGGTGAGACGGGTCACAGATGTTACAAACTGAAACAGTCAGAACAAACCGACTCTAAGCCAATTGTACACGCGCCTCATATTTACACAGCCTGTGGGCTTTTCAGCTCTGAAGTGCAGAACTAATACTGAGCACTGTGCCAAGTGCCAAGTACCACGCCCTGCTGCATCACAAATGTGTGTAAAGTTAATAAATAGGATTTGTACAATTGGATTTGATTCTTCTCAGTCCCAATATACAGTTTGTGTAGGTGGAAGAGAGCTTATGTTTTTTAATTCATATTTTCATAAAGTCATATAGTTTGCAGCATCGATCGGAGGGAGACCAATGATGGCCACTGTCCCTGTATTGATCCGGCCTGCCGCTGCTTTGTCTCTGGGTCATTATTGAGATGAGAGAGTGACCTTTTTCCGAAAGGCGTCTGGGCAAATGGGACACCTTTCTGGGACGCGCAAGAACCTTTTTTTTTGTAAGTGTTGTTGCGGAGAACGTTAATCACGGCACGGATTTAATCTGAGTCTGTTTTTGTGTATGTGTCCTTGTTTTGAGGTCACAAACACTGATCCTAAGAAATTGCATTTTAATTCATTTGTATGCACAAATAAATGAAATAATTGGAAATTTGATCACAGTTTTAATTGATTTTTTTATTTTTTTTCTATCTTACATTAGGTTCTAATGACACTTTTGTAGCTAAATTTCATGCTTGAGCATCCGACTTGAGGCAACAATCTTGTTCAGGCACAATTACGTTCATTGCTTTCTCCAAAACTCCAATTAGCCAGAGCTGCGTTCCTTCTGTGCCGAGTTTCGTGGACGTTGATATCATCTCTTGTGCTGCTCGTGCATCGCGATGCGCTTCTTCACAGCTACAGACAACAGGAGACAACGTCAGACAGCAGGAACTCATTACCGATTGTAATCTGGGAGCCTGATGGTCTGTAGACGGTGGGAGCTGCACATCGGCTGCAGTCTCTGCCGCTGCTGCTTCACCTGCTCGTGTGGTTTGCATGTTGAGAAACTGCTGCAGATTTACCGCTCCTCGACTGCTGTAAATTGCCTTTGTTTTCCCAGATGCATTGTGGGAGACGTCGGCGCCGCTGTGCAGGGTTCTGTACAAACTGGGGGCGTCTCCTGTAGTGACAGAATAAGGCTGCGGGAAAGTGTTTCTCTGCTGTCTTGAAGTTTGTGAAGGACTTTGAATTACGTGTGACTGGGTTGAGGATAATGACGGGCGCTGAACGTGTCGGAGCGATGCGGCGCGACGTGTCAAACTCGACTCACACAGAAAAAAAGAGAGAAAAAGAAAGAAAGCAGATTTATTCTGCTGCTGTTTACTTTAGAGCACGAATCGTTCAACTGAACTTTCCTCACTGCTGCTCTATGTTTGAGTCTTTAAAACAGTCAAACAAAAGAGTCAAACAGGGCCTATTCTTAACTTTCTTAACATTTCTACGTGAGATGGAACACTTTTATATAACTCCTTGCAAGTAAGAGAGTTTAGCCAGAAGCACTTTCCTCCTCTCACTCCAGTAACTACAGTCTCTAGACCGTCAGGGGGTCGCCATGAGGCAACAACTAGAATTTTTAATGGCATCACAGTAAAATATGCCCCGTGTGTCTGTTTTGCCACATTAAGAATGCCAATGAAATTGGTTAGATCCCACATGCATCTTTTTTTCTTGCTTTTCACCCATTTCGTGTTTCCTACGGTTTGCAGTGATGTAGTTTTTGCCCCAGAGGAAAACGCTGGCAGTCAGAAGCAATGTTGCCCTGCTGAGTCCTGACCCGTCCGTCAAAATCAGACAAGGACACACACGAATTCATCCAGCATGAGTCACACACACTCGTATTTACTGTGCTGGAGCAGAAATCACACTGTACCTATTATTATTATTATTATTATTATTATTATTATTATTATTTGGCCCTTTCAGTATGACAGACCACTTACAAAGGTTATTGTTTGCTTTGGTGGGACCTACTGATCACCCACAAATTGGGACCAAATTTCGAGCTGTGTGGCCAGGAGATGCTTCCAGTTGTTCATGACTTTGCTGGTGTTTCTGAATCTGCTGAAATGAATTCTTCTCCTGCAGGCTGATATAGATTGACTTCCAGATTAGTATTCAGTGTTGACGACTGGTGGCCCACTGTTAATTATTATCTTGTGCTAAAACCCAGAAAACACAATAGATTTTATATTGGCTTTTGCGGATTGAAAAAGCCCCTTTTAATGTATCTGTGTAAAATAGGAAATATCTATCCCATTATATCCTTTATTCTTCAAATTAGACTTTTAAAACCAGAGGGGCACATCGTGAGACAGCAGATCTCCGCTTCAAGATCTCCGTGAAATTTTGTGTATTATTAAAATACTTCATAATGTCGAAGTATGATTAATTTATGAATATAGAAAGTGTATAGGTAATTTTTCAGCATCTACTTTACCTCCACATAGATGTCCTGCTTTCCATGTCCTGTGGTGTGTTTGTGTGTGTGTGTGTGTGTGTGTGTGTGTGTGTCTACACGAGTCTCGGTACACGTTGCACAGTCAGAGGTTAAACCCTAAAATCTCATGAATGAGATACGGGAGAAAGCTCATTTTTTATTGTTCATAAATGCAGCAACCTTTTTCTGAACATTGGGGGGGCAATAACCGATGATCTAATTGTGACTTCTGAATATGAGCTTTGTTTCTTTTTGCACAGGATTATTTCACTTTAAATGTCTTTTTAATTGTGTTAACATAGTTTTAATTAGCTAACCTTGAATGTTCAGATTTCAGTCTGTCTAATTCATTTATGCTCCAACAGTGTAGAATTATTTAAGTCTTCAGTTCAGTGATGGTTTTATTTCACTGGAAATCCATTGTGGGTAAAAATGTTCCTATGAAGCATGTAAAAGCTACAAGAAAAAAATACCTGTCGATTAAAGTAATACGGCCGAGACGATAATACAACTGTACATAATAATAAAAACATTAAGTCAAACGAGAACAGCCTTTGCAAAAAGAACTACAATGCTAACGATGAAGGTTAATGGGTAAATGCACGTGTGGGCTTTTTGTGTGTGTCAATGTGAGTGTGTGTTATGCACAGCAGTAGAAATGATGACTCCACCAGCGCTCTCTTCTCTCCGCCCACGTAATTGGACGTCGGCTTCGGAGCACAGCCAGGACTGCGCCCTCCAAACCAGATTTATTACGAGACCCTGGATTTGTTACACAAATAGAAAATCTGTTTGAGGCGGAATCTTCTGTCCTCTTCGTCTTGATTTGGTCTCTTTTGTTCCGCACTTCTTGCAGGCTCTCTTCATTCTGGTACCTGCAGGAAGTGATGATGAGGTGACACAGGAGTTCTTTCCCAGCAAGTGAAATACATGAAATACTGACTTTAAAGGTTGTAGACCGTGATTTCCAGCCTTTAAACTCAGTTTTTTGAGGGTTTTGTATGTCGGTCCTGCAGGTTCTGTAGCCTCGGTGAACGGGACTCTCAGGACTTTAATCAGTGGCCTTTATTCTGATTTCAGGGGTTTGTTCCAGATGAACCCATTTTCTGTTACAGCCTTTGAAAAGCCCAGAGATAAACATGAAAGCGCTCCTTGAGGCCATTTACTCGTATTCAGCCGTTCCTTTCTGTGTCGGTGGAAGTGCTGACTGCTGACAAGAAGCAGAACGTGAGGGAGACGCCGATGATGACCAAGACCGCGATGGAGCAAGAGAAAAGAAAAATTACTTTTGTGTCTATGAGTGTTTGTTTTAGTTCTTGTGAATTTTTTTTTTCTATTTTCAGATTACCGCTTATATTTCATTTTAAAAGAGGAAAAAAAAATGAAGTTCCTCGTGTCCTGTCCAGCTGGACATTTTGCTCTCAGTTCACCAGCATCTCCAGATGTTAATTAAAGGTGCCCTTTTCTTTTTTTAATGATAATTTAAAACACAATTTATGGTGACTTCCACGGGGAAGTCATTAGTATTTGTACTGTGCTGATGTGTTTTGTGCCACAGAGGGTATCGGGAGGTGAAGGTCGCCTTTACTATGGAACCTGTGTTTAATTACATCTCCCAGTAAAAGAAAGCCAGGTGGACCAGTTATATTTCTACAGTGGAGCTTCATGGTATTATTTTAAATGTACTCCAAACAGGCAGACATTCAGGAAGAGGAGTTCATAGATGATTATAGCATTTCCCGCAGAAGTTTACATTAATGTAAATCATAATGCTGGAGCTTCTAACAGTGCCTTCTCTGTTCTGGTTTTGGATCAAATTATTTGATGTTTGACCTCCATCCTCTGCTCTGCTTGATTATGAGAGCAGGGTGGGTCAAGTTATTGAAGATAGAAAACGATCAGTCCTGTAGGAGAGCATCTCTCTCGAGAAGCGTCTCACAGTTCAATAAAAAAGGATTGTCCAGGGCACAGGAGCAGAGAGGAGCTCCTGATTCTAATCAGCCATCGCGGTTTGTGTTCCTCCAGGCTCTGTGGCCTCATATTCACCAATTTACTGCAGTGAGGAGGTGAACACTGCGAGCAAATCCTGCACATTTATACATCAGCACCTTTAACCAGAAGAGCAGGCAAGAATTTGAATTAGTTAAATATGTGAACAATGAAGCATCATACAGAGACGCCGTGACATGAAATGGTGACTGGACTGGCAGCTTTTCTCCCCCTGGCAGCAGCTTTCATGCATCACTCTGAAGGACGTGACATGAGATGAAGATGTGAATAATCTGTCCATGTTGGGCGATGTATGGAAATTGATATCTAGATGAGCAACGCTGCAGGGAAGACCTGCTGTTGTTGGGATCTGACTGCTCTTGGTGGAGAAATGGGGTGATGTGAGGAAATCAGGGCTGCTGCTGGTTCCTCTGCTGCCTCCTGTAGGATGGATGATTATATCTCAGCAGGAGTAGGTTTAGGTATCTGTTATCATATCTGCTTAATAAGGCAGTCCAACAATTCATGTTTAGTCATATTAATTTCTGATAGGCACGGAAGGAATGTCTCTCAGGTTATACCTTAATCAGCGTAATCCGTTTAACCGGATCATGGTGCTTTTATGCTGCTTTGTTCATTTGCCACAGTGATTGACCCTGAGTAGATATGATCTGTAATGACTGAGTCTCTGTGTGCTGCAGAATTGTTTCATTTACATTTTATGGAATTTTACACCCTTATCCAGAGCATTTACAGGGACATTTCCACTGGAGACACTTGGGTTAAGTGTCTTGCTCAGGGACGCAATGGTAGTAAGTTGGGGTTACTAGGCCACTACTGGGTAACACACTCGCCTATGAACCAGAAGACCCAGGTTCAAATCCCACTTACTACCATTGTGTCCCTGAGCAAGACACTTAACCCTAAGTTGCTCCAGGGGGGGACTGTCCCTGTTATTACTGATTGTAAGTCGCTCTGGATAAGGGCGTCTGGTAAATGTAAATTACATACTTTATGTAAGATAGAAGCCATTTATTTATGCTCTATAGAATTGAGCAACCAAATATTTTAATCCTCTCCAGTTCCTGCTGTGGGGTTTAAATTAATTAAAACATCAGATTTTTTTGCCTTCTACGGTCCCTCTCCCCCAAGTGGCTCTGAAATGGAGTTGAGGATGTGAGATGAGATGGGGGCTGGTGGTCTTCTTCAGGGCCTTTTACAGCTCGGACCATATGGTGTCTGTGTCCCAGTTTAATTTATCGCAGCTCTACTGGGGTCTGTCCTGACAGGCAGATTGGAGTATTGCCACAGTTTCAGTGAGTGAGACTCATGTGGTCTGAGGTGAGAACTGGACTGGCACTTCCTCGCTGTAGATTCAGAAGTCCCTCCATCTCAGCCACGATGTCCTCCTGTGGCCTGATGACCCCCAACCTGTTAACCAGGGAAGGGATTTCAAGAGCCCAGTCGAGTGGAAGGATGCAAGGCCCCAGGAAAATGGTGTCCAGCCCCACAGTCCACCTGATCTGTTCCCCTGGGCTGAAGCCAAATGTGCCAAAACCTTGAGAGACAATTAAAGTGAACGGGGGTCAGATTGAGCTGGGATCCAGGGAATGAGGGACACTCTCTGGTCTTGACGCCATCTCCTGCTTTTCTTTCCCAGCACACAGTGTTCTGTATTTCTGCTATTTTTCCTGAACAGTGACATGCCAGAGTTCATGTTAGATTACCAGTATCTATGAGCTATACTTGTGTTTCAAAATGCATAAATGTATTCTTAATTACTGTGCTTTTTATAATTCCTTTATAAACTGAATTCATAAAATGTACTTTATTCTTCATGAGAGACAATAGTCAAAATAACCTGAGAAATAGACAGAAGCAGATGGAGAGACGATCTCTCAGCCCTCAGTCTCTTCTCATGACAGGGCACTGAGCTTCTTCTCCTCCTCTCCCTCCTTCTCTTTCACTTTTCACTGCAGTTATTCAAAGTGACTGATATGTGAGGAAGCTCTGTAATTAATTGCTTATGGATTATCTGTCCTCTCCTTATGTTTGTTTACGGGGCTTTTTTAATGCCCCCCAGTTAAAATGTCTCTCAAGCAACTCTTAACTTAATTAAAGATGCCTTGTGCTTGTGCTGATAGACCAGAAATAATCATCTTTAATTCAGAAAATGTGGAATTTACTTATTTATGACCTAATTTAGACAATTGGTCACATTGTCCCTTAAAAAAGTCCTTCTGATCTAGAAGTTTCTCAGAAGGGTGTATAATTGATTGCAGATGCTTCTGCTCAACCTGCTGCTCCTCAGCTCCTCCACTCAGAAGAGCTTCAGTGGATTTAAAACACTTCCAGGATTTAATTCCTCGCTGGATAAAAGAGGATTTCTGAGTCATGCTGGTTGTGGTTTTCTTCTCTGTTGATGGACCTGTCAGACACAGAATCCAATCATCATCATCCTCATCATTGCCTGAGAACTTCCATTACTGGTCATGTCTGCTCACGCCTGACCCTCCATCTGCAGGGGAGCTGGTCGGGGCAGAAACGCTCAACAGGCCTGGCTTACTGACCCAAAATGCATCATCTCCACGACCTCATCTCTCCACAGAGAAGCTCGGGTCACGACCTGCTCCGCTTTAAACAGCCAGCCTGGGAACCCTCGGTCACAGTTTTCCTCTGGGCTGAGTCTCTTATCTGCTCTTTTTCTGGAGGGAAAATGACTGGTTATAGTCATTATAATGTCCACCAAAATTTATACTCACCAGGTCTCATCAGAACAGATGCCTTCAAAATGGATCATTTTTAACTTTGAGAGCCAGAGAGGACTTTATCTTGCCACATTCTTTTTAGCTTCTCATGCACAATACCCATGAAGCAGGTTAAATAGGTGAAACGTTGGATTTAAAATCTTTTATGCGTGGACGCTATTTTCAGTCATTTTTCTCTGGTAATGAACCAAAATGATGGTAAAAGCAGCTGAAGGTTTGAATAGACTGAATGCAGCTTTTGGTAGTTTAATAACTTTAAGCTACTTTAAGTACTTTATAATATATTCTATAATAAATGCACTATAATAATGATTTGCCACTAATAGTCTGTGCCAGATGAATAATTCTGGGGAGTTATCAATGCTCCATAAAATTAGATGCCTGATAAAATGGATCTCCTTCTCTCAGCTGCCTTGGTAAAGTCTCTGAGAAAAGGTTTGTACAGTGACTACTGTACTCTTCTGTTCAGTTTCAAGTCCTGCTGACGGGTGTATTTTTATAAAGTGAAAGTGAAGTGATTGTCACACATGATACACAGCAGCACAGCACACAGTGCACACAGTGAAATTTGTCCTCTGCATTTAACCCATCACCCTGAGTGAGCAGTGGGCAGCCATGACAGGCACCCAGGGAGCAGTGTGTGGGGACGGTGCTTTGCCGTGGTACCTTGGCAGATCGGGATTCAAACCAGCAACCTTCTGATTACGGGGCCACTTCCTTAACCACTAGGCCACCACTGCCCCGTAGACACAAAGTAGACACTTTGGTGCATTGATACCATTTAGGCTCCTTTATTAGAATGGGAATACTGTCTGATTCATGCTGTGATTAGCATTGAAGTGTATTTGAAATTAATTGCACTGAGAGCTCCGCGAGGCATTGTAGATGTGGGGGTGTTAATGGATGCAGGTTTGGAGGCCTGACTGTACAAGGAGAAATATATACAGTCCAGCTTTCAGTGTATTACAATGGCGCTGAAAGACTTTTATATTAATTCTGCCCTCTGGCACATTGTACCCTCTCTCTTGAGCTTCAGAGGAGATGAGGTGGTGTTATTTATGTATACATTTTAATGTATATTCTGATACTCACATCCATTTATTTATCCAGCCTATTTATTTGTAAATTGAACTTTTTATACATCTTGTCCTGTCCACTTCCTACCGTGACAACGTCGTCCATCCAAGTAATTTACATTTTCATTTAGGTCTCTCAGCCGTGGCTGTTGCCATGACTGTTGGTATTAAAACCCATCAGGAGCAATTACATGAACACCAGTATAGACTCACATGGTAAATGTGCATCGGCTCTGAAGCAGTCTGCTGATATGAAGCGAACTGAACCGATTCTAGAATTATTTTTACAGATGAAGGGCTACAGCATGAGTCAGTTTCTGTCCCCTAAAGGACATGCAAGAATGTTCACCCTGGGGTTAATTATTGTAACTCAAGGTACCAAATGACAACTACTGAATCTTTAAAGGTAACTAACCTTATTTACTAACGGTAAATAACCTTTCATAAAAGATGTATTCATTAAATGTGTCAAAGTGGCACACAATTCATTCAGACATAAGAACATTAAAAATTGGCCCATTGTCCTATGGTCCTTCAGTTCACCTCAGTCAATAATCAATATTCTCAACCGCTGCAAGTTAAGTGGTTGCCTGCACCGCTCAGTAAAATACAGTTATATCTCCAGCAGCTGGCTGAGGCGATAGCAGTGATTGATTTTGATGCATCTGTCATTTGGGAAAGTTAAAGACCAAACTGCTGCACGACAGAAGCAGACAGAGTTATAAAAAATCCCGGGATTTCTGGAGCCTGAATATGGTAAACATTGTCTAATGCTTTTCATTGATTTTAGAATGACTTCTGGTCCCATTGTACAATATTGATTCAAGAGCGAAAACTGAGCCTGATCGAACGCTTTTTTTTTTTCTGAGGATCAGCTCTACTTCCTGTTGCCTCACTCCTGTGCATCTCACCCAGGCATGGAGTTTGCTGAAGACAATCAAGGTTGGCTAAACCCATTACTGCACAGTGCAGCGCTGTCCCTGCTGGCCAGCGGATCGATGGTTCGGTGTCATGCAGGATCTCACGTACGGAGGTGCTGTAGAACCAGGCTGAGATTTAAACAGCATCCTTGGGGGGCTCGGCATGTCGCTGCCCTTGTTCTTTCAGCATTTAAAACATGTCAGGGTCCCCCCCGGTGTCAGCCGCAGCCAGGAAATATACCCTTTACACTTCCAAATAAAGATTTTACCTGAAGGAGGCACAGGAGTAATGCAGACCTCCCGAGTGTAACGGTCTGGTTCCGTTTTGAAGAATCGTGAGGAACCTGCGTACTGCCGCTGGACCGTAAGAGCCGTCAACATGATTATCAGCGGTTTGAGGACATGAACGACCCCTCCTGGGCAAAGTATAGAAAATATTCAAAACGTTCACACTGAAAAATACTGCACCGCCGGGCAAATGTCTTAAAAAATGAATCACACTTTGAGTTATAGTGTGAGGATTATTGTGACACAGGGTGAAAAGGACATGTTGCTGAGCTTCCACAGTAATACAAACAAGGTGAGATAAGGAGAGGGGAATTTTAAAAAGATTTAGGAATGTGAACTTATCTAATAATGTTGCTGTCAACCACCCAGATTCTCTGTATGCTTGATGACAATAAGAAAGTCAATATTTTAAATGATTATGTAGCAGCACAACATCCAGATATGCATCTACAGATGGCTGCCCTTATAGCCTTGTTGAGACCTCTATGTAGTTGGACATAATTAATATTTTTGCTAGTCGGTTTATGTAATTATGGGGAAAACAGAAGTAAATGCAATTTAATGCTCCAAACTCACCTCCGATGTGAAAACACACTGATTGTGTGATAACTGCCACAGAATGAGTCTGCAGGAGAGAGCAGATAAAAGACTCTGAACAACTGCTTCTACTGTTACCTACTTCTCCCGCAAAAGCAGAGCAACATCCTCACTCCTTCTCCGGCCTTTTAGCTCTCCGAAGTTCTCCACTGTAACATGCAATGGTCGCATGCATAACATGACATTTTTATTATTATAGTTTGCAGTCTCTTGACCATCACTACTATCACACCATACTACCGTCTTTCCCATAACTCGCCCATCAACCTTTAAAATGTTCTACCTCAACCTTTAATTGTACTGAGGATGTCGTCTTCCTCCTCTTATCCGGGTCCGGGTCGCTACACCATCCCAAGTAGGGAATCCCAGACGGCCCTCTCTCCAGCCACCTCCATCAGCTCCTCCGGCAGGACCCCAAGGAGTTCCCGTACCAGACTGGAGATATCATTTCTCCAGCATGTCCTGGGTCGACCCGGGGGCGTCCTGCCAGCAGGACATGCCCGAAACACCTCCCCAGGGAGGCGGCCAGGAGGCAGCCTGACCAGATGCCCGAACCACCTCAACTGGCTCCTCTCGATTTGGAGGAGCAGCGGTTCTACTCTGAGGATGTTTTGAATTCATAAGAATCATCATTACAGTCTCACAACCCTCTCTTGATGTTATTTTTAAGATAATATTTAAGCTCTCACTGCTGTACTTTTGCATGTCATTTTGCTATTTTATTTCATACATTAAGTGTTCAGAGCTGAGGTAATAAATGAAGTTGAGTTCGTCCCTCTCTGCCTCAGAAATCATCAGATTTCATCTGAGACAGAATGTAATTCAAGGCATTATTATTCTCCCCAGTTGCCAGGGCCAATATCCTCAGATTCCACACCATCATTCAGCTACAACTTCCTCAGAGTTAAGGGCCTAGAGGTAAAACGTTAATTACTTGTCACATCCCGGACTGTTTGCAGCGTTCTTGCAGCCAGAGCCCATCAGCCCAGCGCACGGCAACATGTGTGGAGAGGAAACCTCCCCATTCTCGCAATGCTGATTAAAGTGCCACAAGCTTTTAATCATTTTTATCTCATGTCTTCCTTATGTTCCAGACACAGAACCATAAATAAACCACAAGCTAACCTGACCTGACCTAAATCCCACCTTCTCTGTTGCTTGGTGAAGCAATACTCTTGAAATAAAGACTACTTTTTATTACTACTAAATAGACTAGTGGTCTTACAGTAGTCTTAGTAGTCTTTTTTTTACTACTATGTAGACTACTCCCCTGGCGCCTGTCATGGCTGCCCATCGCTCACCAATGATGGGTTAAATGCACAGGACACATTTCACTCTGTGCACCGTGTGCTGTGCTGCTGAGTATCACAGTGACAATCACTTCACTTTCACTGAGAAATACTGTATGTGATTTTGGGCTATATAAGAAATAAATACTGATGCTACTATTTAGGACCTGTTTAAACTGTTTGTAATATTAAGCCACTGCCCTCATTGCTTTCGATGCACAGTTCTAGTTTCCTTGTGATGCTACAGAACAGCTGCTGCAACAATATTGCTTTGGCCGCATAGTAAATATGCAAATGATTGAATCTGAATGCCATATAACCCCATACAATTATGTAATATTAAATTGTGAACTCTATTCAATTGTGAAATGAAAGCTGTGATCTGTTGAGAGACACCCTTCAGAGTCTTTTTATTTTTTATGTTTTTCCCGTGACCTTCATTAATGCAGAGGTTCTCGTGCACAATAAACACTCACATTAGGATGCACGGGCACGTGAGAGAAGGAGAAAAGTTCATTTATCAGAGTCCGTCTCTGGAAGGCTCACTGCACGGGCCGGTGTCCTCGGGGGGGTGGGGAAGATGGAGTTTGTAAAACAGACTGGGCCGGTGTAGACGTGTGCATAGGTCCCCAGACTCTCTGACTAATTGCATCCTGACGCTGTAACTCTCTTTTGCTCTTATTGCCGTGATTTGTCCTCATTGGGGCTGATTGATTATCTGGCGCAGATAACTGATGACTGATGGGATTGGTGTGGCGGCACTTTGTTTCTCTGTGTTGCTCTGAAGAAACATGTCCAGTCAGGCACGTCTGCTTATTCAGGGACCCGTAAGGTCTTCTTCTGCATTCAAAGAATCGGCGAAAGTGAACGAAGTGCAAGGCTCCCACAGGGGTACAACAAACTCCAAACAAGATTAGAAGAGGACAGAGGCCAAAGCGGTGATGCTTGGGGTGGGGTGACCAGTAGATCGATGTTATTAGTTGCTGGACTTGCTGTGTGAGTCAGAGTGGGTCGTTTCACCGGTGAGGAATCTGTTGACTGGGATAGACCCTCCTGCCACGCAGGGGTGAAACTGTCTTTCGAATTTCGAATGGAGAGCATCGATACAGGATGCATGAAGTAAAGTGCTGTGCCACTAGCCACAAGCACTGAGGTCTCCAACTGAATTCAGAGAACATTGAGTGACCTGAGAGTGGCGCAATCACCTCAGCACACGCTGGCCCTGTTGCGGGGTCGAGACAGGACGGGGGAAAGAGATGTGGGATGGAAACGAAGCACAAAGGGGAGAGTACATAACACCAATGGATGTTAATGCTCGTAAAACAGATATGAAAGCACAACAATACAGTTCAGGAATGGGGAATGCTGGAGAAGGACGAAGACACGGATACGGCTTACTTTGAGTTGAGGATCAGTTGAGTCGCAGAGTGCAGATGCAAACAATGAGATGGCGGCGCCGCTTTAAGTAGGAAGTATAGCACCCAGTTCTGCGTTCCGGAGTCACGTGACAGGCCCTGGTTCTGTTGCCTGATTCCAGGTAAGAACTACTAGCTTTTAGAGGCTGGGTTAAGCCGTCCAGTGCTTTCACATATAATGAAATTTCATGAACGTGACGGTAAGGATACCATGCACAGGCATCAATGCATGTTTCAGCCATTCCAACCATCCATTCTTTGTCTTTAGATTGTAGTAGTTTGGATTGAAGAAGTTGCCTTTGATGTAACTCAATGACTTGAGGAGTCAATGACTCTCAAAAGATTATTATTCAGTACACACATCTATACTCAATGACAATGCAAAGAAATGATGGGAGGATTTAATTTAAATCGCAAGTGGCTCAGTTTGAAATAGGTTTAAGGTTATGGAAGTTTTATCCTAAAAGATCTCCACTTTTCAGCAACATTTCCACCCAAACCCACTTGTGTTGTTGGACTTCCCATTTTTTATCACATTGAATGGTGGATTTGGATGCTTGGTGCACAAAATAAGGTTGACATCGGAAACATCTGCTTTGCAAACCACACTGAGCCCAGAGCAGTTCTCGAAGTGCAATTGCCCGTCCTCTCACTCTGTTGATGCTAATGGCAGGGAACAAACAATGACAGGCTGAGTGATGGCCAATTATCACCCTGCGCTGCAGCCTGCGATGCCTCGCAGCACAGAGATTGATGAACGAGGCAGATGATCTTGATAACGTATGGTCTTTCGGGCCTCACAGGCCCAAATTTTCTTCTCACATGCCTCTGCCGGGCACCGTTATTTGTGAAATTGCAGCACTTGCTGTTTTCTCATTCCACTCCAGCAACACAAAAGCGAGCCTCTCCATTTTAGTCCATGTCAATGTTGCACTCTGAATATTCGCTTCCTTTAACATCTTCTGAGCACTTTAGTGCACTTTGTACAAACTAATTGAAGCAAAGAAGAAAAGCTGCCGAGAAAATCGGTACAATAGTTTCAGCCCATTGCTGTCAGCAAAATGCAAAAAGTTGAGCGTGTTTAACCTTTAGACTGGATTTCAACACTATCGTGTTACACCTCTCTCTCTGTCAGCCTCATTGGACCAGAGCTGAGACAGCGTTTGTTCTTGTACGAGGAGACCAGTCAGAACAGCGGTACAGGATTGACTGAAGAGGAACAGGCAGTTTGTTCCTTTAATACAGTAAATATTAGAAGGCAGTGTTGGTACAGAGAGTAAGTGGAACTTTCCATTATGTGTCAGCATTTCTTCAATGTATTGCTATTTGTCCACTGGCTCAGGTGTATCTATAGCGACCTATAGCCTCGCCTGTCTAAAACTATACACTCCTGAAATCAGACTGTTCAGACTGACTCAGAGACAATCAATGTGGCGCTCATATATGAAAAGATGCTTAAATATGATTATATGATGGTTAGTAGAATATAGTGTAATAAAATGAGCACAGGACAACAGTTAATGAATAAAAGGGATAGAAATGAATAAAGCATGACATAAAATGAAATTCCCTAATGCTTCTGAAGTGACTGTCATTGTAAAACACTGCAGCATAGCACACGCTGCACACAACAAAATATAACAACAAATTAAGGTAATAAAAACATGTTATATGTTCTTGGTCTTGCTGACAAGGACTTTTGAATCACAATTTCACTCTGGTCCACACAATCATCTTATATATTATGTTAATTTTGGTTACTTGAACATTGCACTGATTCAGTGTTAATTTTATTGTCTGTGCAGAAGCCTTCAGGTGAGAATTTTATCATACATTGCACATTTGACAAAACCGAACTAAACTGTACTTTTTTTTTTGCTAATATGATATATTTTTTGTCTTTTTGTAACCTTTCAAGTATATAAAAATTGCAAATTTACCTGTATAACATTGCATGGCGCACTTCAATCAGTCTGTACCATTGTGCCTGTTATCAGGCAGGAGCTGAAAAGGGCCCCATAATGAGAAGTACCGCCTTCCAGCACATTCCCCCCAAATGCCTATTAAAATCGCCATCACTTGATGATTGCCTCTCTGGGGCTGGAATTCGAAATGCAGCAAATTGGACCAAAGGCCTCAGGTAAAAGAACAACGCCACCTCAGACTCATTCAGGGTTTTTTTATTCAAATGTAATTTTACAGCGGAATGTGTGATATAATTTATCCTATTTTCAGAATGACCTATTGGTTGACTGTTACATTGCCTACTGTCACTGATGTAAATCTGGTTTATGAGAAATCGTCCTCCATCATCCAGCATGACAATGCCTTCATCAGCAAAAACACACTCGCCTTTTAATTACATTGCATTTTAGACTATTTTTATCTCCAAATTTGCCCTTATCCTATTGCCCCGTCTTATGCCTTTCATGCCTTTTCCTATTCAGGAACACAGGAAGACGTTGCAATTAGCCGATTACAAGCTGCATCCTTTGGTTCCACGCTGAGGGAGCAGGAACATGGAGACGCACTTAAGGCGCGTCCCGTGCTCAGCACTCTCGCCTTGCTGTAATTGTTTCTCTTGTCAGAACTGCTGAGCAAATATGTTGGACCTGTTTGACGGTGCAAAAAAAACACAAGTCGGCAGTGGATAGTGCTGAGCCTCCCAGTGTGTGTTGTCCTCACCAACATTATGATCCGCTTATCTCCGCGTTTTTCTCCGCGGCCTTTCACTGTCCACCATCTCCGCCACCATCGTTACATCACATCATCTGGTTAGCCTTAAATGCTAACATTCTGCATCAAGGGAGGTCTCACAACAGGCCACTGAGAACAAAATGTAATGTGCTCAGTTTGAGCATTTCTGGCTGTGTTTTTCAGCTGGGGAATGCCTACGTACCTCTCTGTCCCCAGTACGTTTCATTGATTGCGCACGACGTAGTCTGAAAATATGTTTCCGAGATGGTGAAAATTAGATTTAATCGTCCTCCATTATGGGATGATTGACTCATGACCTTTGAAGGAGGATTGGATTTCCACCATTTGCTCAACAGGACCAGTTGACATTGGACAGCGGCCGCCCTTCCTGTCAGTTCACCGCC
Organism: Denticeps clupeoides; assembly: GCF_900700375.1. Lineage (NCBI taxonomy): Eukaryota > Metazoa > Chordata > Actinopteri > Clupeiformes > Denticipitidae > Denticeps > Denticeps clupeoides. The sequence continues at coordinate 4,618,538 of NC_041719.1, read as the reverse complement.
TGATGCTCGTTTCATTTCAGTAAATGGGCTTAATCCCCGTTGTCAGGCTAGCAGATGGTCCTGCTGCCCGGCCGGTGCCAGCTCCATGCGGTCCGGTCCTCGAGACCATGCGACACGGCCGCAGCACTTTAATAAACGCGTGCGGCTGCGCGCATCACCAGACGGACGACATCAGAGCTGCGGCTCTGTAGAGTCGGAGAGTCCATTACCGCCCGCTATTCCACCCTGCTCCCTCGTTCCCTTTTGTTGTGAGAGGATTTGAAGTTTGCTAATGTGTCCGAGGCACGACTGTCTTTATTTAAGGACGTGGAGAAAGCTTCCAGGTGACGGTCTTTTTTTTGTCCACTTCCTTTTACATTTTTTCAGATGACCCGAGTAGGTCAGCTATCAGCTCTCTGCAGCCCTCTAGGCTGCCTTTGATTTCTCCGGCTCCGCTCCCCCCCGCCCTTCCTCCCGAGGTCGCCTTTTTAGTAGATTTTCAAGCCTCCATTTTCTTGCCACTTATAAAATGCACATCCGGGCCAACTCATTCGCTCACTCATTCAGCGAGAGTGAAAGAGAAAAAGAGAGAGAGAGAGAGGTGGGGTGGTGAATAGGCGGCTTATAATGAGCTTCCATTAAGCAGAGGGCAAAAGGAGCGGAGAGCAGCTGTACCTGCAGATGTTTACAGCAGCAGCGGCCTGCGACCTCGCCACAATCTGCCTGGACACCGGACATCTGCGGTCATTGTCTGTACACCAGGTGAAAATAGGTCTCCCGCCAGCACATTTACGTCCAGGAGACAGGGGACAGTTAAAGAGCAGCTGCAGTGGGTCTCGGTACGAGAAGAGTCACTGTCTGCAATCTAACTGAATCGCATTTAAAAAAAGAATCTTTAGGAGGTTTTTCCTCCTAGAGGTGATAATGTGGATCACAAGAACAGCCAGAAGAACAGATATGGACTGAACAGTGGGGACTTTTGTTGTTTACGTGTGGATGTGTGAATTCACGGCCCTGGAGGTGAGATGTGCCCTCGCCCTGAGATGTAATAAATCCCTGAGTCTGAGCCGAGCCCAAATCAGCTGGTGTCTGGGGTGGTGTCAGGGCGGCGGCTGATGGGGTGAGGGATGCTGAGAGGCGTCCGCTGGCTTCGCCGATTGTTCCCAAATATTGAACTAGAGTGGAAATAAAAGTGGAAAGGAGACAAATGTCCAATCCTCTCCAAATTCAGATTACTCTCGAGCTCCTCAGGCTATATTTCTATGTTTTTCTTTTATTCTTTTATGCGCTGTGACACATTTGTCTGGACATTTTTTTCCGTTTTCCTGCCCTTGTTTTCCTGTTGTCACATTTCCCTTCCTTCGCAATTTTTCCATGTTACTCTGTCGTGCCGAATAAAACCAATTTTCAGAGAGGCGTGTAGGGATTGTGCAGATAATGAAAAGGAATCGGGTGAGGGGAATGTTAAAATGAGGTGTGTATATACATAGTGTGTGTGTGTGTGTGTGTGTGGTCTTTTATGTAAATGTACATAACAGATGTATAACTCTATGAAGGAAAATCTGTATTTCTTTCCAAATTCCTTACAATAATAGTTTAAAAAGACACAAAAAGATTCCTCCTTTGTTACCAGGGTTAGGTTCAGGGCTACTGGAGTCATGTGAGCGTCAATTGAGGTATGAGGATTATCGGCATGGTCTCCACTGTTTTTGCTCTGGTCCCTGTGGCAGGGCAGCTGAGGAGAAATATTGTTGTAAGAATTCTTTTTGTTTCATTATTTCCTTGCCCTTGTTTCCCCTGCCTTTGGTTCTTCTTCACTGTAAACATTCTTACAGCATGCAGTGTCAATTCATCGTTCCTCCACTTCACCTTCAGCAGGATGGGTAAGAAACAAGAAGCTCTGCGGTTCTGAAAACGTAGGGACTGCAGGGTCCAAAAAAGTTGAAGGAATATCAAGTGGCTCTTTTGAGAAGCTCTGCCAATCTTGCAGGTTGTACGCACAAACATCTCCTTCTGAATGAAAGTCGTGCAAAAGACTTCAAATCATCATGTAGGGAGTAAAAGCCTTGTCACTCTTCTGCCATTGTCCTCTGCTCCTAATCAAGGTGGTGGAGGTGAGGGTCTCCACTTGACTCCCATCAGTGGGTGGGCTGTCACTTGCTGGCCAGCTGGTCTGCTGGAAGTGTGGAGCCAGGTGTGGCTTTGAGGGACCAGATGGGCTCCTCAACTCTGGGGCTCTTATACTTAGCTCCGGTGAGCTGACTGTGGTTAACCCTCACTGGTGGGGTGAGGAACACAGTCTCTCTCTCTCGCTCTCTCTCTCGCTCTTTCTCTTGCTCTCTTTCTCACATTCACATCATGGCCCAGATCTCTAGTGTAGAACAGATGCTACCAGAGCTACATCATTTCCTCTGTTCTCTCTTAATCACACCCTTTAATTAGCAGGCCTAACACTATGACATCCAGCTGCCTCCCTGTCCCACTGGCTAATTAGCGTAGCTTTCCTTCCTCTCACCACAGCATAGAGAAGTGGAGCCAGAAGTGGAAGTACCCCAGCGGGTAAGGAAGTGGACCTGTAATCGGAAGTTCGAATCCCGAACAGCCAAGGTGCCACCGTGGTGCCAATGAGCAAAGCACGCTGCCCACTGCTCCCCAAGGGTGATGGTTAAAAGCAGCGGACACATTTTGTTGTGTCACCGTGTGCTGTCCTGCGTTCCACAACTGACAATCACTTCATTTTCACGTAAATACACGAACCTCCATCTGCCATGGCTTATCAGCATTCAACGTCATATTAGCCTGATTGTGAATGTGTACATTTGAAGTGTAGATGGTCTGCCTTGTGGTCCTCCAGAGCTTTGCCCCTTTTAAGTGTAAGAAACACAGACTCTGGAAATGTCATTTCTGGGTATTTATATGCCACCTAATATGAAGACAATGACAAAGAAAACTTTTTGGAAAGGTAAATGTCCCAACTGACAGCGAATACAGTGCATCCAGAAAGTATTCTGTTACAGCATGACTCCAAAATGGATTAAACGCAGTTTTTTCCTCAGAATTCTACACGCAACACCCCACAACAACAACATGAAAAAAGTTGTATTACAAATAACAGAAATGAACATGACCAAGAAATGAACAAGAAATGAAAAAATTAGAAATGAACATAACTTAGGGGGCGTTAACTTTTATGCTAATGCCCTATTGTAAATGTCAATGAAAAAGAAAATTTCACGTTACGTTATATACAAATCAATGAAACAATAATGTTCCAGAGCTTTCTGCAGTACATTTCCTATCTCAAATTCAAATTCAAATTTTATTTGTCACATACATAGTCATACACGGTATGATATGCAGTGAAATGCTTTTTGCGACTGCTACAGACCACAGTATTGCAAATGTTGCAAGTATACAATGAAAACCAATATGCAAATATTGCAAACATAACCAAATATTACACTTTTTTAACTGGTAGGGTGAAGGCGTGCAAATGAGTGAAAGACAATGTTTAAAGAAAAGAGCCGTAAAAAAAAAAAGAGCAGTAAAGTAAAAAGCGCAAAGATTTTGTGCAAAGAGTCCAGAAGTCCACAAGTATCTTGTGGCATTCTCTTCTTGATTCTGTTTCACCGGCTGCTCGTCCTGTATGTTTTGTTTGTTCCCCACATCGCAAGCTCTCATTAACCACGGAACCAGCAGTGATTAGAGGGAAGAGGCGCAGGAGAACTCAAACCTGCCTTCTTTCATGATGCCGAAGAGTCCGTGAATCACATGAACGTCCGTAATGCCTCCACGTGCCGAGTTTAAGCTCTGAAATCGCAGTGTGCAGCGATGGAGGGCGGGAGCGGCACGGCCCTGCTCTCAGCGGCGGGGTCTTGGCCTCCGGGCCCGTCCGCTAATTCTCTCTTAATGTGACACAGCGTGCGTCTCTGGATTAATTAACCGTTGTGCCGCCCCCAGAGCTCTGACATGAACGCGGCACGAGTGCACGTGCCCGGCAGGGTGTGTGGAGACTGGATCAGGTTCATTCCCGATTCAGCATCATTTCCACTCCTGCAACCCACGTGCTGACCTCAGATTATTCTGAGCATGTTCTGATCAAGTGTTTATCAGATGTACTTTGAGTTTATTATGAGGCACACAACCTCTCACACACATACCTAAGACAATGAGATGTCGTAAGGCCTTGCTGCCACAATAAACATGTGGCCATGTAACTAGAACCATCTGGCCCTTTGTTATACAGCACAGTATAAAAAAAGGCTTATCAGAAGGGGCATGTCCATCAATTCCATCTTCTGGGTTCTCAGAAATGAACACAAGTGCACAATAACAGACTGTACTCTTTCACATCCACTAACGGCAGTGTCACACCACACGTTTTCACGATTTTCTTTAACCGTGTGGGACAGAAGTTTGGGGCACGTGCCACCATCAGTACATTTTGTTCTCAGTACTCCCCTACTACTCTGACCAGTTTGGCCGCCGAATTTTTGGATTTCGTCTTTTTCATTTATCAAAGATGCAATCTCATAGTTCGCAAGTGAAGGGCATGGTTATGTGAGATCAATATTGAGAAAGATCCCAGAATGTTCTGAAAGTAAATCGGTGTAAAGAAACAGATGAAGTGATGTTTTTTCTAGCACCGTTAAATGGAGCAGTCTGATGGATGTCAGGTAACTTTATATGCAAGGCCTATGGGGGCTTTTTTTAACATAAGAAACCTGAATAAACGTATCAAATGTTGGCTAATTTTAATAGACCAATACCACCACAGATTCCACCCAGCGTTCTTTATTCTGATCAGAATGCCTCTAAACTGGCTTTCACTGAGAACTTCTCAGTCGGCAAGGCTGGTATTAGAATACCAGTGTCACACACACACATTATACATTTTAAATAATTTTTATCTGATATGCAATATTTTTTTAATATTTATTGAATATTTTTTTATATTTGCATTTGGTCTGTATATTGCTGTTTTCTACTCCTTGGAATCAAGTTTTTGCTCACATACTTGCTGGAAGCCAATTCTGATTCTGATTTGGATATTGCATTTTCTGGGTTGATTTCTATTCTGGTACAGAGGAGGTTATTGTCAGGATTGCCTGCAGCTGGCCTCCACACCTGACTTTAATCCTGACGCCCCATAAATGCCGGAAGGTTCCGCCCGTTCGGGGTCGCTGGCATTTTCGTGAACTCGCTGCACGAACTTGACCTAGTTTTGTTTCATGCGTTTTGAGTTCTGGCAATCGCCACACGCCTACGGGTTTGTTTAAGTTCTTTATTTACGTTAAACTGTTTTCGGCCACCGCGCCAGTCTTTATTTGTATTTCTTTGTTTGTTAATAAAAACCCCTTCCCAGAATGTCAGACCTCTGCGCTTCCTTCCCTCGTAAGTCCGTAGTCGTGACAGAATGCCAGCGACCCACCCAAAAGCGCAGAGGTGGAAAACAGAGGAGAAGAAACGCCGCGAAGGACGCCAGGGGAGAGACGCGCCGCCCGTTCTGGTGGAGCGTTTTCTCCCCGAGAAGCCGTGGTACGCGGCGCCGCGTGATGACGTCACCCCCGGGAAACTCCGCGAAACCCGGAAGCGACAACGTCGGCGGGTGAGTGGGCGGAGCGAGGACGTTGGCGTCGGCAGCAGCGAGGAAGTGACGTGGGCAGCGAGCGCAGTAGATGCGACCCCCACGATCTTCGGCATGTCGAGCCAAGAACTCTGCGCTCTGCTGGCAAGGCTCCCCGTGGACTGGGACGACACGGACGACGACGAGAGCACGGGAGACGAGAGTTGGGCTCCGCCCATCGCGCCAGTCTGCGATCGTCGCAAGGTCCGTGGGGACCCACGTCACTTCCAGGGGGGTGAGAAGCGGCAACAACAACGGCGGCGTTCCTCCAGCGAGGAGGTGGGCAGCCTCCAGCCCGAATGGTCAGAGTACTGCCCATGGGAGCTTATCGCGCCATGGGTCCAGGATGTCCGCAGGGTGGACGACCCTTGGAGTCACCGGTGGGAGGACACGGATGACGAAAGCGATGATGACGTGGATTTTCGGTGGGCGGTCGGTGCCGGGATGGCTCCGCCCAGCGTGCGCGTCCGAGATCATCGCGGCGTCCGTGATGACCCATGTGACTTCCGGGGGTACGAGGTTGACACGGACGACGACCAGGATGACGCCGTTTGGGCAGTCGGTGCCGGGATGGCTCCGCCCATCGCGCCCATCCAGGAGCGTCACGAGGTCCGTGGAGACCCACGTCCCTCCCAGCAGTGTGAGGAAAGCTGGTGGAAGAGGGCGACGGGAGGTCGCCAGCCAGCAACTGCGCTGCCGGGACTGCCTCGCAGGGAATCCTCCATTCCTGCTCCAGTCGCCGACCCGCATTCCCTCTGCCCGGACGTTCCCCAGCAAAATGGCAGCGCAGCACCAGCGTCCACACCTGCTGGAGAAGACGTCCACCCCCCTCCACACCACACACCTACCACCATCTCCAGCGACGTGCCCAGCCCCGTGTGGGACCGCCCAATTGTCCCGGGACCCTTCAGTGGGGCAGCAGACACAGACGAGATCACTACCATCCTCACGTGTCTGACTGGATCAGCATGGGGCTGGAGCACAACCCTCTGGCAGCAGGGAGAGACAGACAGGAGTTTTCGGGACTTCCAACAGAGACTGAGGGCGGAGTTTGATCGGCCTGAGCCAGGGATCGAACTCTGCCCCTCCACCACATCCAGTGCCAGTCAGGATCCGGGGCAAGAAGACCCAGCACTGGTGGGCGACGAGAAGGTCGCTCCTCCCGAGATCCTGGCTGTGCCCCCTGAGGAGGTCCCAGAGAGCCCAGAGAGGGAGCCAGACGACCCTCTCTTCTGTCTGTCTCTGTCTGTGTGTGTCTGTGTGGCATATGTGTCCGTATGTCGCCCCCAGTTCCCCTCTTTGTGTCCACCAGATGGCGACCCAGCCGCGGAGCCGAACCCCAGGGAGGAGGTTCCTGACCCGAATGTGCTGGTCCAAGGCGAGGTGGACAAGCCCCAAGGTACCCCTAAGTCCAGCCGGGGGGGGTGCTCCCCCAAAGAATTTTTTGGGGGGGTGCAGTTCGGGTTGGGGACTCCTCCTGAGGGGAAGGGAGGTGGGGAAGCGATGGAGCTGGGTCCTCCGGTAGCCAGTGAGGAGGGCGGGGCAGGCATGGGCCTGCGTCTGCCTCCAGAGGGGTGGAGCGCCATAGAGCCCCCGGGTAGGCATGAGGACCCAGCTGGGACAGGCAGGAAGAGGGCCTGCTTGTCCCAACGGACGCAGAAGGGGCTAGCCGGATGGTCTGGCAATGCCCCCCCCTTGGCACCAGGGCCGGGCAGCGAGAGGGGCTGCATAGTCCCAGAAGGCACCAGCCTGGGGTGCCTGGAACAGTCGCCGGAGGCTCTGGGACAATCTCCCTGCGCGGTGCAGGGGGTGACACAAGATGTGTCAGAGGGGACATGTGGAGACAGGGCCCACACGTACCCAGATGGATCGGCCCTGATTATTGTGTGCAGGTACGGGAGTCCGGGGCCGTCATGCGGGACCACGCCGGGGAGCCAGGCCGAGGGTCCAGGGCCGCCATGCGGGACCACGCCGGGGAGCCAGGCCGAGGGTCCGGGGCCGCCATGCGGGACCACGCCGGGGAGCCAGGCCGAGGGTCCGGGGCCGCCAAGCGGGACCACGCCGGGGAGCCAGGCCGAGGGTCCGGGGCCGCCAAGCGGGACCACGCCGGGGAGCCAGGCCGAGGGTCCGGGGCCGCCACGCCTGACCACGCCGGGGAGCCAGCCCGAGGGACCGGGGCCGCCACGCCTGACCACGCCGGGGAGCCAGCCCGAGGGACCGGGGCCGCCACGCCTGACCACGCCGGGGAGCCAGCCCGAGGGACCGGGGCCGCCACGCCTGACCACGCCGGGGAGCCAGCCCGAGGGACCGGGTCCTCCAAGGGGAGGATACAGCAGGGCAGGAGCCCTGTGGTTGCCGCCGTCCGCCCCGCCGCCTCCACTGATGGTACTGTTGGGGCTCCGAGGACGTAGCCCTTGGAGGGGGGGCTCTGTCAGGATTGCCTGCAGCTGGCCTCCACACCTGACTTTAATCCTGACGCCCCATAAATGCCGGAAGGTTCCGCCCGTTCGGGGTCGCTGGCATTTTCGTGAACTCGCTGCACGAACTTGACCTAGTTTTGTTTCATGCGTTTTGAGTTCTGGCAATCGCCACACGCCTACGGGTTTGTTTAAGTTCTTTATTTACGTTAAACTGTTTTCGGCCACCGCGCCAGTCTTTATTTGTATTTCTTTGTTTGTTAATAAAAACCCCTTCCCAGTATGTCAGACCTCTGCGCTTCCTTCCCTCGTAAGTCCGTAGTCGTGACAGTTATATACTGTATAGGGTCTATATGGTGCATTAGAAATTATAACTTCAGAATAAGAGAAGGAGCGTCTTCTGCAGCTTGATAGGACAAAAACTTTACCTCCTCATGAAGTCTCCTGACATTTTTTTTCGTGAGCGATGCTTTAAACTGTGAAAGTGCAGGTGCTGTTCCCTTTTGTTCTAATCCCATTAGCATGCTGCGGAAAACATGGAGACCAGAGCGCTGCGTTGTCAGTGACCCTAAGTGCATTAATTTCACCACATAAATGTAGCAGTAACAGGCCTGTTTTATGCAAGAGATTACATACGGCCGGTAGCAGGCGTTTGGGACTTACACCAGCAATAATTGGATTATGGGAATGTGCTGGAAGCTTTTTATTATCAGAAGCCTTTTAGCGTAATGTGATTAGGTTTGTAAAGCACTTTTTTATAGCAGTGCTACAAAAGCTCGCTGGCATTGGGTCTCATATCAGGAAATCACGTTCATGTCGTGAAAATCTGCAGGTGAGCAACTATGGATGAAAGACCTTCTGACCTCATAGCTCCACAGCAGAATAGAGTTCAGGTGGCAGGTGGATATCTCTCTTGGGCTATCAAACTTCGCTTAGGCTCTGTGTGTGTACACTGTGTATAAAATATACAGCATTTTCCCCTTCTGGATTCCTCAGACAGAAGAGGAGGGCCTTCAAATCTGGAGACAAGGAGGAGCTGAAAAGGGTGCAAAGGGAGCTGAAAGGACTGATCAAGGAGGGAAAAGACAGCTATAGGCAGAGGATGGAGAATCAGATTCAGAGCAAAGTATGGAGAGGCCTCAGAACCATCTCAGGCCACAAAGATCAAAACGTGGGGGATGTGAGGTGGGAAAAATGAACTGAATCACTTCTTTAACAAGTTTGACTCATCCAGAATACATAAATATGAATACACAGAAAGGCAACAGGTCCAGATGGCATCAGTTCAAGGGTCATCAGGTCCTGTGCAGATCAATTGTGTGTGGTGATGGAGCACATTTTCAACCTGAGCCTGGGGAGAGTTCCAGAGCTCTGGAAAAACTCCACGACCCAAGGACCTCAACAGCTACAGGCCGGTGGCTCTGACATCGCACCTGATGAAGACCCTAGAGCCGCTGGTCCTGGCACAGCTTCGGCCACTGGTGAACTCATCATTGGATCCACTTCAGTTTGCCTAAAACTGGCACTGGAGTGGATGATGCCATCATTCATCTCCTACATCATTCTCTCACCTGGAGACCTCTGGGCGCACTGTGAGAATCATGTTCTTTGATTTCTCCAGTGCCTTCAACACCATGCTTCCCATAATCCTGAGAGACAAGCTGGAGCACACAAGATTGAATCACCTCACAACATGGATCCTGGACTTCCTCACCAACCGACCACATTATGTGAGAACTCAGGGCTGTGTGACGGACAGGGTGGTTTGCAGTTCTGGGGTTCCTCTTCATCATCTACACTGCAGACTTCACCTCTGATGCAGAGGTGATGCAGCTACACTGCAGACTTTTCTGATGACTCTGAAATAGTGGTCCTCATTACAAATGGGCATGGTAAGGAGTACAGAGAACTGGCCAGGGACTTTGTGGACTGGTGCCAGCAGAACTACCTCCAGAGCAACAGTGGAAAGACCAAGGAGCTGGTGGTAGAATTTCGCAGACACAAACATCCTCCACTACAACCACTAAACATCCAGGGTATGGACACTGAAGAGCTACAGGTACCTTGGTGCTCATCTGAACAATAAACTGGAATGGACCCACAACTCTAATGCCTTCTACGGGAAAGACTGTACCTGCTGCAGAAGTTCAGGTCTTTTGGGGTGAAGGATCCACTCTCCGTCCCCATCTCTGCTGGGGACAGGAAGAGACTGAACAGACTGATCCAGAGGGCCAGTGCTGTTCTAAGATGCCCACTGGATCCAGTGGAGGTGGTGAGTGACAGCTGAGGTGGTGGCTAAGCATATCATCTAAGCTAACATCTCACACCCCATGCAGGAGACCCTGACAGGACTGAGCAGCTCCTTCATTGGCAGGCTGCGGCACCCACGATGTGGGACTGAGGGATTCAGGAGGTCTTTCCTGCAAACCGCTGTCAGGCTCTACAACAGCTGACCACACAACACACACATCCAGTACAATATGTGTATATCTACCCACTCTGTACATATTTAAAATCTGACAAATATATATTTTATGTATTGTAAATTTCCCACTTGTGGGACTAATAAAGGATTATCTTATGTTAATAATAATAATAATACTTTGAAAGACTTACATGCAGTTATAAACAGTTTATTAACAGTTTGTCAGTCATCGTGCCACTCATCGTAAGCTTCTCCTCTAGACGTCTCCTCTGTTTAATGAAACTGTACAACACTCTGCTGCTGTCTGCAGTAATATTGGAACTTTAAAGAACTTTAAGAACTTTAAAATAGATTCTGTTTTAATTCATTTCTAGATGATCTTTAAAAGTGTCTGAAGATCTTTTCAGGCAGAGCGGCAGCAGACAGACGTTATTAAACTGGTGTCTTATCCTTCTCTGATCTGGGGAGCACCTCTACTCATTTTAATTTGCCGAGGTCTGATTGGAAGCCCTTTCATTATCTCTGAGGATGGAGGTCACGTCTCAGGGACGCTACTCTCCATCTTGGAGATCAACCTGTTGAAGGTCTCTGTCACCCCCAAAGAATTAAAGACATTCCGTCTGTAAAATCAATAAATCTTGCTTAAGATATTCCGCCTCTTCTGTCTCCCATGGCTACAGCATCCAACTTCTTGTCCTCTGATGGTGACTCAGATCCATCAGCCAGTCTTTACTCTAAATAAGCTGCCATGCCTGAATGTTTCTCCACACAGCATGTGTGAAGAGGTGAGCCGGCTGAATGCAGCGCTGCTGGTGCTGTGATCCGCAGAAGGAGGAGCAGTGATGTGATCTTGTGACGGCTGATAAGAGCCACCGCCACCGCTGAGTGTAAACAGACGTCCTGAGACAGGTGGGCTGATGTGACAGGCCTGTCCTCCACTGCAATCAGTGCGCAGCCAGGGGAGGAAAAAAATAAATCAACATGGCGCCTCTGCCCAGAGAAAGGTGGCTGTGGAGTGGGCAGGAGATGCTGGATCCTCCTGCAGGCGGCTGTCTTTTAAACGTCCTCGTTGTACGAAACTCAGACTGAAAAGAGATTGAGTTTGAAGGACAAAACAATGGCCAAATGTGTGTTTTACACAGGTGGGCTGCCTTCTTCAGACAACATGCAGGTCCGTAGCATCCTGGCACTGTATAAGATGGATTCACAGATTCACAAATTTGGCCATTACAGCCATGCTGAGATATCTATAGCAACATTTCAAATCCACTGGGGCAGTGGTGGCCTAGTGGTTAAGGAAGCCACCTGTCATGGCTGCCCACTGCTCACTCAGGGTGATGGGTTAAATGCAGAGGACAAATTTCACTGTGTGCACTGTGTGCTGTGCTGCTGTGTATCACGCGTGACAATCACTTCACTTTCACTTTTTAAAATTATAAATGGAAGGTCACAAAAAACTCTACAGCTACAGCTTTTTTAATTGCAACATGAACATGACAGTAATCAGAACAAGGAGTAAACGGGGAGTAATTTGATAAACTGGCGCGATTGTGAGGCTCTAAGATATTATTATTCTCCCGCATGTCAGCCTGACAACTGCTGTCGAAAGGCTACAATCACTTTGCAGAAAAATGGGAGAGACATTTCAGCTCTAACTGCTCATTAAAAAAGTTGGGGCAGTGGTTTGTCTAGCGGGTAGGGATGCAGTCCCGTAATCGGAAGGTTGTCGACTCCCGAACCACTTAGGCACCACTGAGCAAAGCACCGTCCCCAGACACTGCTCCCCGAGCACCTTTCATGGCTGCCCACTGCTCCCTCAGGGGACACATTTCACTGTGGTGTGTCACATGTGACACCTAATCACTTTCGCTAATAAGAGACATTTCAAAGGTTGGAAGATGTCTCCCTGTAATTTCAGTGCATAAAGAGTTTCACTGTTTGGTGATGATAACAGTAATACATTTGGGTGGGAAGTGGGGATTTGTGAGTATCTGCAACATGATGTTGTCCTGGTGGCTGCTCTCCGTCCACTCTCTCTCAGCGGCTCAGGGGTTAACAGGAGAGGCTTTCATCGGAACAGAGCCCTGCGGCACCGATAATGACTTTCTGTTTCTTTACAAACTCCCCAATTACCTCACGCTGCCGACCCCCCCTCCACTGCCCTGTCCAATTTAATACGTCTGTAGTTGCACAGCATGGAGATCCGCGTGGGCGGGATCTGCCGGTGTCACCGTGGAGATTTAAACTCATGAATGGGAGAAGGAGACATCAGCACAGTCCCTTCTGAAAGGCCTGATCGACACATCTCGCCCCTGTTAAAAGGCCAACGGATGCTGCCCTGTATCGAACGAAGGACCCAGCACTAGGGTTGGGCATCGTTTTGATTTGAACGATTCTGATTACGATTCCGATTCTTCCTTTCGATTTCGGTTCTTTTCGATTCTCAATTCCGATTCTTTGTGGGCTGGAGTCAAAACATGTCACAGGCTCATTTGATATCACAGAGGACAATTTTATTTTGATTCAATATGAGTTGCAGGAGCTGCAGCCCATGCAGACCAAAAAAACAGATTTATATATGTAGAACTCGCAACCTGGTCTGGACTCTCTGTACATGTATAAACTTAATTCGTTAAAAACAGTTCTTGTTCAGAAAGATGAGCATGTCTGCCTTCTCAGGCTGTATCCGTGAACGTTCAGCACAGATTGTGTCACCGGCAGTTGAGAAAACCCGTTCACTAGGTGTAGAGGAGGTTTATTGTTAAACTACAATCACTTACCTGATTGTTGTGACGAGGTAACGTCACTAACGTTGGTTTAGCGCAGGGTTGCCCGAGGAGGACGAGACGGTGGACCTGCGCAGCACGTCAAACACGCTACACTCCTTCATTTGTATATCATGCAGGCGTAGGTGTTTCGTCATATTTGTAGTGCATCCTCCCGTGCAAGATATCATTTTGTCACACGTATAAAGCCACACTTTTGAGCGCCGCTTACCGTGCTCCATAGCTGCAACTGAACAAGCGCGCGGCAAGCACTTCCGGAAAAACGGTGGCCACACTGGAAAACAAAACTTGTGTGTTTGGAACCGATGATCGGAATCGAAAACAAATTTTATAAACAATTCCGATGGCATCATTATTTTTTTTTAACGGTTCCAAGTTGGAACCGGTTCTCGATGCCCAACCCTACCCAGCACCCACTTGGTCCACCTCTTCAGCCTCATCTGCAGATGTTTTCTGAACATCCATCTGGCCCATCATGCATCTGGCCGCTGCAGACGCGAGCTGATGAATCAGTGGGTCACAATGTCAGGAACCTCCCACACTGGAGTGCTGCACCACACGGACGACCGGATTTGTTTTACAGTTATGTAAAGTGTGTGTGAGGGAGCGAGAATAGCGGGGTGTGTGTAGTGTCTTGGCATCCTGTTGTTGGCACTAATGAGGCATTGTTTGTCCCCCCTGCCACTCTGGCTGCACCGGCGGAGCCGCACGGCCCTCTGCTGGGCCCTCCACCTGTCCATTACCCAAAAACACAGCCGACGGCATCCGCACACGCAGGCCAGGCAGGTGAGGAGCGCTCTAAATGTCAGCCTGCTTGGGTGGCACGCATTAAAGATTCAGGCCGTCAATAATTCAAACTCAAAATGAGAATAGGGTATTTTGACTATGGTGCAAATGTGAGGGCCAGGATGAGGGGCAAAACTGATGCTGATGGAGAAAATGAAAAATAGTGTGTAAAGCATGCATGTCTGCTGAGAACCTAGCATTGACTTGTTAGGACACAACCCACTTGATCTTATGTAGTCCTTTGACGCAGATATTAGCATTAGCTAAATAATATAACAGGCTTGTACAGATTACCACATAAATAATGTTAACTGCATGTTCTTAACAAACCCGGGACACATATACGTGCAACAACTAACTGCTGTGGTCCGCTAGCTTCACTCCATTTTTCTTCTCAGGATTTATTTTTTCTTCTTTGGTTATTACGGGTTCCAGCTGACTAATGGGAAAACATAGTGCAGTGCATTTGCATGCTCCACAATTTCGGCAGAAGTAATGGATCACGTGAGTACCATTTGGCAATTACTCAACGCCTACCAGGTACTCCAAGCTGGGGTAGTGGTGGCCTAGCGGTTAAGGAAGAGGCCCCGTAATCAGAAGGTTGCCGGTTCGAATCCTGATCCGCCAAGGTGCCACTGAGGTGCCACTGAGCAAAGCCCCGTCCCCACACACTGCTCCCCGGGCGCCTGTCATAGCTGCCCACTGCTCACTCAGGGTGATGGGATAAATGCAGAGGACAAATTTCACTGTGTGCTGTGCTGCTGTGTATCACATGTGACAATCCTTTCACTTTCTTCTTCTTAAGCTCTATTCACTATGATGTACTGTTTTTGTCTAATCTACAGTAAAGCAGTAAGAATGAATTTGGGTGCAGAAGAACCACATGGATTCAAGGAACCCAAAGCTGAAGAAAGAGACTGTGCTGTGTATGTGTATGTCACTTCCTCATCCAAGCAGGCCTTGGCCACTAGGGTACGCCACCTAGCGCTGGAAAAGCACCTTGACCTCACGCCTCCATTTTGGACGCTGATGAATCATTGAATGGGGCCTGTTATTTTGGTCAATGGTTATCAAGTGAACCTTTTCTGCAAACTTGCACCTGCACTCAGCTCTCAGTGAGGTGTGACAACAATGACGGGAATCATTGCTAATTGGGATTAACCCAGCTGCGATTACCCTGGAGAATTAAGAGCCACTTGATGACACAAATCTTGTGGGCTGCTCTCTTTCTCACTGTGCTTTCACGCTCCTTCCTAGTAATTAGCCAGTAATTACCCTTGTGTTGAACATAAATTTAAGCTGCCTCTCTTTATTAGGCAGGATCTACAGTAATAATCGGCCATGGCCATCATTGCTGGACGCTTTCAATTGTACGTGGTGTAAACTGGTCTTTTTGCATAGTCCCAGTGGTCATTCAATCATTCTGTGTTTCTGGTTTAGTGCTGAGGATGGAGTTATTGTCCATTTTCTGAAGAGGTTTCTGACTTTTGTTTTTGCCCTCTTAGTTTTCAGGAGACAGGGATTTGAGAGGTACAGCTAGGTGTTAGGTCTTTGACGAGCTCATAAAGCTCATGGAACCCACCAGCAGACTGTTTACCACATGTAGTTAGAGGCATAAATCCATCACTGTGCAGTTATTGGGACACCAGTTGTCTATGATGCTGATGACAGCGGGATCTGAACTCATTAAAATATTGTGGACGCTGAAAGGAAATTCCTTTTCCTTCCTTAAACCCTTAAACTCCCATCAACGGGACATCTATTTGGTATTTTTATCCTGTCTTCATGACAGTTACTGATTTAATAAATAGAAACCATCCATGGTTGTGGCTCCTTGGCTGTGAAGGAGTTTGATTTCCTTTATTATTGTGATTGTTTAATTGGTCAGCATCACAGTCCTCCTCACTCTCTGGGAAGTATTCAGGGCAGATGAGGAGCTTTTTGGACGTCTCTATCAAGCGTATCCCATCTACAGCAGGGCCAGGAGAGTTAGAGGAATGGATCCAGTCCATCAAACCAATCCATGCATTTGTGATCCAGTAGCAGATGGAGACAATTTTACAGGAACATGAACAGGTGCTCCAGAGTGTGCAATAGGGAAGGTGTGTTTCTGGTGCTGTTCTGGGGCTCTTCCTCGCATCTCCTCCACCTCGCTGTGATGGCTTGGAAATGGTGCCATGATGTCATCAGGAACACAAATCTGTCGTTATGTGAAGCAGATCAATATAGTCTCGGAATAAGATTGGTGATTGAGACCTCACACCAATAGACACTTCTGGCAGCTGTTGTCATCCAAACAGACATGAAGTGGATAGTCTCTCTGTCTGTCCCTCTGTGGAGTGTCCAGAGGTCTGCTAGGATGGAGTGTTGGGTTATGTGTGTGTGTGTGTGTGTGTGTGTGTGTGTGTGTGTGTGTGTGTGTGACCTGCACCCAATTCTCCCTCTGGGTCCAGTGTCCTGTCATTCAAACTGATGCCTCAGCAGTGACAGTTGCATCTGTTTATGTCGCCCTGTGACATCAGCTGTTGGATCCACAGGAGACCAGCTGCACTCCTTCACTTTAACACTGTAGAAGGTTATTGGTTGAGCAGGAGCTGCATGCGTGTTTGGAGGCAATAAATAAAAGCTCTGCACTGCTACTCCTGTTAGAGAACACTAAGGGCAGGAGCACGTACTAACAAGCTTTGATTTTTTTAAGCTGCAGAAATCAAAAGGAACCTCGACTTAAGGTCTTAATTCGTTGTCCCCCTCCCTGTGAGGCTTATTCCATTTCCTTCAGCTGCTGCCAAATGCCCTTGTTCATCGACCCGAGCCTGAGCCTCGTCCCGCCAACCAGATCGTCCATATAAATACATAAATGCACTATGCGGGCAACTATTCAGGTCGGTAAAGTTATTAAAGAAACGAGAGAGACGTGGCTGTAATATAAACATGGAAATCAAGTAACGCGGGTTTTATTAGCATGTCTGATAATAAATGGCGGCTATATAACAGGAACTATAAATCACACAACCTCTCTGCAAGCTCTGGGAATGCAAAGCAAAGAAAAGGCCCGATGAATGAAGAAAGACGTTGAATCTGCAGTGTTCTCACGTCTGGTGCCTAATTTAATAAAGATGATAAAGGAAGAAGAAAGCAGGTGCAGAGGGCCGCGGTCTGTTGTTTATTAAAACGTAATGAGTGTGTGAGCAGCCGACGGTGATACACACGCCCGCCGCGTGTCAGCGTCCTGACGACTGTGGAGTTATTAGTGACGGATGAGCCTCTCGCTGCCATTTTCACTTCAGAGCCCAAAACAAGAGCGGGGCTGCGAGCGGCATTAACGTTCCTCGGCCTGATATTAGTGATGAATAAAGAGTGCGGAGCCACGTCAGCCATTGTTTCCATCGCCGGGGTGATGCAGTCAGCAGTGGGTTGAAGCCGCTATTAACAGTAATGAGTCAGAAGCTCGACTTTAATGAGAGACGTGCAGCTCCACAATCCTCAGAACATTTCTATTTACTGAGTCATGAGTTACACAGTCTGCTCACGGGTCATCAGAGCCTTTTATACATTTATATTCTCGTTTCTTTTATTCATCATATTCAGCTAGTCTAACTCTGCAGTTGTGCAAGGTTTCTTCTTCAGTGGGACCGAATAAATCCTGACAGCGGTTCGATACGCACATCCGATCTCAGCGACACACACGGGACGTTTCACACTTTGTTCTCATTAATTGCCTCCCTGCAAACTCTTTTGCTGGAGATTGATCCTCGTCTTGGGATGATCCTGAACCTTCTGTGGTGTGTTTATTTAACAGCGCTCTTTTCCTGGATGGAGGATCGGATTTTGCACGTTTTTATGGTTTTTCACACGACCTGCCCAGCGTCAGTGGTACTGATTTTCATTTCAGGATGGGGAAAGAGAGGAGAGAAAGGTGATTAGAATGCTGGGTTTAGTAAAATGGTGCTGTCCCTTGGACATCCTGTCCAGACTGATGGCTGCTGGGATGCTGTCAAGCTGTCTGAAGGCATCACACGACTTACTTCTATTTTTCACCCGTGGCCTGCAGATGCCCTGGAGAATTGTCTTGGACACACTTGGCAGGATTGTGGCCTTTGTTGGACAACCTTCTCTCAGGGCAGCTGTCAGCGCAGCAGCGTTCCCACAGACAGATGATGAGATCAGCATCAGAAGATCTCATTCATTTCACTTTTCACTTGACAAAAATGTTCCAGAATGTTTTAATTGGCTGAGGCTGTGGGGTAATGTGAGTCTTAGCTGAGAAAAATCCAATTAGTCTCCTTCACAAGGTCACATGGCAAAATACTGCAGAATCAGTTCTTATTTAATCCTGTTTAACACTCGTTTCAAAATAATAATTGAAAGAACATTAATCACAATCTTGGGGGAACAGAATGTTTCTATTAACAGTCACATTGTCCTTAAGCCAATTTATGCCTGTTGTTAGTAATTAATAATTAAGGACTAATTATGATTATAGTGTTCCCATTTATTTAATAATTCCACATTCGTTGGTTTGTTGTTTTTGTTTCTATTAAAAGATGCCAGGAGATGTAACCGTGTGATGTAACTGGTGTAAAATGATGAACTGATGGCCACTTCATTGTTCAAACCAGCAGATATTAGCATAACGCATGTTAATAGTGATAAACTGATGTTAGCCGAGCAGCGTGCAGACGGTGTTCAGTAGTAGAATTAACCACAGAAATGATCTGAGTTGGAATAATAAATATTGAGGATAAAAGTACAGAGTGTAGCATGTCTCTACATTAATTATTTTTCTTCCAAGAAACAATATATGAATTTGAGACTAAAATGTTCACTAAAATGTAAAGCTATAGTACAGTATAGTCTGGATGTGTGATGTTCTTTGTCCCCTGTGGAAGATTAGTGGGACAGGTTTAGCCGTGGCAGGCAGCCGATAGTTTATTTGCTTTTGATTTAGAAGAGTGGAATCATAGCTTAATGTGGTTTTGAAAGAACGTAATAATCCTCTCTCTTAATAAAGCAGAAGATTTTTGTTACCTGAGCTGGTAAACATGTGGGCCGATATTATTTCCATGGGAACCGGGCAGACCTCTGTCTGAATCTGAAGACTGTGGGATGAAGAACACGTGCTGTGTCTATGGCTACACACTGTTGCTATTTGCATTCATTTCTTTTCAACAAAAGCAGGAAAAATACCCGTTTTGTGTTTATAGGGAAGGCATGTCCATACCAGGCTGTTCTGTACGTCTTCTCTTCATATATATCTTTACAATTTAGGAAGTTGTAGTTCATAGGACCTTTATTATAGGTGATGTGTGAATCCTGGTCAGAATGTTCCTGGGTTCTTCTGCTCTCATCGTAAGATAAAGGTTAACGGGAGGTGGCGTGAATGAGTTTTCCCACAAGCGTGTATCCCCTCAAACGGAGGCCGTCACACACAATTATCCTCGATGAGATCTGATGACTGGGGGCGTAAGTGAGTCCCCTCCGTGTTTCATAATTAATGCCCAGGATGTATTTTTCATCGGGTCATGTAAAATACAGCGATCTTAATTCTCCTCGCTTAGTCTAATGGAGCTTCTGCTCCCGCTGCTACACCGTGGAGCTGCCTGGGACTCCCGGCTTCCTCCTGTAACTCCTCCATGTCCGGAATAGCCAATGAGATGCGGCTTATCACCAGATTTGCAGATCTGCCCGTGCCGGGCTGACCGCGAATGCGCACGGGTGCCGGCATCTTGGGCT
Source organism: Denticeps clupeoides (assembly GCF_900700375.1). Lineage (NCBI taxonomy): Eukaryota > Metazoa > Chordata > Actinopteri > Clupeiformes > Denticipitidae > Denticeps > Denticeps clupeoides. Next base: position 4,598,786 of record NC_041719.1, on the reverse strand, counting down.
CTGGAGCACTTAGGAGACGATCTGTTCCACTAGTCCCTGACACCTTGTCAGAGTGGCCTGACACACAGGCCCCTGATAGCTCCTCCAGCCTTATCAAAGGGAGAGCAGCAGCAGGGCTGGAGATAGGACCCCAGCGCTGAGCTGTCCAATTTTGTAGAGGTCTGTTCTCGCAGCGAGACTGGGTTCAGTGAGGCAAGATTCAGCAGAATTTCTTTCTCCCCCAGCTGCTCTTTATTATCTTTATTTACTTTAATTTATTAATAGTGACTCGACATGGGATTGATGTCTGCAAGACAAATGAAGATAAAATGATGACCTCCTGACTCTTTGAAAAGATGTGGGTGTGTGTCATCAGCCTCCGCTGGCAGTGATCTCGACAGTTATGGATTAACCTAACCTCTCTTCTCCCGCTGCACTCGTCCTTTCAGTCGCCACGCCCCTCAATCCTCGACCTGCTTTGATGTGCGGTGCCGAGAAACAGACGGGTCTGCAGCTACGACCCGAGATGTGTGCGAGAGTGATCGGAGGCCGTGAGCGTATTTGTTAAAGCGTGATCCACAGACAGTGCTGTGTACAGATGACTGGCAGTGAACTAAATCCTGAAAACACTGGGGAAGTGTTGGGAAGTAAAAAAAAAAAAAAAAGTAAAATAAATCGCAGGGCCACTGCAATATGTGTGCTTCAAGTTCAAACTACGCTTTCTGACTAGTGATGTTGCATGAGTGATTGCCGATGGGCGTGGTCAGACTAGATCCTTCACCCCCAACGAAAAGATATGTGAGAAGTTCCACAGGACATGGAGTTTTAAAAATGGACACGTCTTTGAACACTGACACTAGGGCAGTGGTGGCCTAGTGGTTAAGGAAGCGGCCCCGTAATCAGAAGGTTGCTGGTTCGAATCCTGATCTGCCAAAATACCACCGAGGTGCCACTGAGCAAAAGCACCGTCCCCACACACTGCTCCCTGGGCGCCTGTCATGGCTGCCCACTGCTCACTCAGGATGATGGGTTAAATGCAGAGGACAAATTTCACTGTGTGCACTGTGTGCTGTGCTGCTGTGTATCACGTGTGACAATCGCTTCACTTCACTTCATTAGTTTTATGTGTGTTGTACAAGAGTCTGTTCTTGCACAGTAACCTTCCTGCTGATGACATTGAGGTGGATTTTTGGCTCTTTTTGTGTGCTTTGCTGTGTAATCTGGTGTTTTTCACTCGTCCATCAGCAGTTTTACTGGTTCTGGTGTCAGTGTCTTATCTAGTGTCATTATGGGCTCCACCCTCAGGCATCTCACTGAACGCTCATTAAACATGCTGCTAAGCTCACCATGATAACCTGGCAAGTCTCACCACCAGCCCGCCATCATTTCCTTGGTGCCTCCACCAGGGTGCTTAATGGAACACATTAGACTTGCATCTGTTGCCCACGTTCACCAGCTATAATCTCCTCGGAGCCAGTTGCCATGGCATCATCAGATTCAACACCGAAACACTCTGCCTTTATGTCCTGTGAAGCAATAAGGCCACTCCAGAATGGGAATGTGTGTGATTTAACAGCGCGGGGACTGGCCACGTATAAAACCAGCCTCCAGTGCCCCCCTCCATATGAGTCTAATTGAAAAAGAATCTGCGGGGTAATAATGCTGTAACAACAAGCCGGGGTCGACGCTCGGGCCCCGCTGTGCTGGTGCGGTGGTGGAAAGATATAAATTAAATGAACGGTTGAGGTGTCTGGGATCGTACTTGTTGGCTCATTTCCTCAGTGAGACGAACCTTGACTCCTGGGTGGAGGGCTTGGACTTGTTAGCAGGAACATGCTTAATGCTTCTTCTTCTTAGCATTAGAACTAGCATTAACAGGGTTGCTAGGTTACAATACTGTTATGGTTTACTGATATGTGAAATTTGAATGTCATGTGGTGGGCAAGCGGGTAAAGAATCAGACCATTAATTGGAAGGTTCGAATCCAGATCCGCAAAGGTGCCACTGTGGTGCCACTGTGCTGTGCTTCACATTGACAATCGCTTCACTTTCACTTTCATATAATAATTGAAATGCTAAAAAAAATGCCTAGTGCAGGTTTTAGGTGATGATGGTGACACGCCTTAAGATGAGTAAACTAGAACATTCCGACCCATTATTCAAGACCGACGGTACATTAGGAGCCGTTCATTAATTAACTACAGTTCGGTCAATTAATATTTGAACAGACAAGGTTTCTTCTAATCTTGGTTCTGTATATTACCACAATGAATTTGAACTCAGAAGCAGCTGAAGTGCAGACATTCAGATTTAATTCAGTGGGTTTAACAGACTGTATAAACGTATGTGGAACATGATCCATTTTTAAACACAATCCCTTCATTTCAGTGTCTCAAAAGTAATTGGACAAATAAAATAACTGAAAATAAAATGTTCATTTCTAATCCTTGGTTAAAACCACTTTGCAGGCAATGACAGCCTGACGTCTTGAACTCATGGACATCAGCAGATGTCGGGTTTCCTCTTATTTTGATGCTCCGTCAGGCCTCCGGTGAATTTCAATTGCTGTTTGTTCGTGTTTTAGTCTTCGACAAGTCAAGTGCACGGTCAACGGGGTCCAGATCAGGCAACTGACTTTTCCACTTCTTCGCTTTAATAAACTCGTGGGTTGCTTTGGCTGTATGTTTTGCGTCCATCTTCAGCAGACAGTATCTGAACACCTCAGAATGGATTCGGCTGCTTCTGTCACTAGTGTCCCAGTGCCACGTCCAAGCCATTACACTGCATTATGTGGTGTGCTTCGGATCATCGGCTGCTCTTCATCTGTGCAAAAAATGTTTTTCCAGAACTGTACAGGCTTTTTTGGATGCTTTGTTATATTCTGTCTTTCTATTCATGCACCTTGCCGTGCACCCCCTGAATTTACTTTCATGCAGTCTTCTCTTTATGGTAGGCTTGGATATCGATACGCCAACCTCCCAGAGAGTGTTGTTCGCTTTATTGTCTGTTGTAAAAATCATGAAAATGATTCTGTGATAATCAACCACTGTTGTCATGGACAATCTTTCTTTTTCTTTCTTTCTTTCTTTCTTTCTTTCTTTCTCGGGTACACTGTAGATTTTGCCACTCCTAATACTTTTTCTGTTTTCGCATATTAAGGACGGCTCGTTTCACCTGCACACAGCATGCAAGCAGCACACCTTAAATCAACTCCAGGTCTTTTATCTGCTTCATGGGTACTGACATAATGAAGCACTTGTCCACGCCTCCCCATGAAATCCCTTTATAAAAAAGGTTTCACTCCTGGAACTCTTCATCCAATTTGAATGTGAAAATGAAAGCTGAAGCGTTTAAACATGATGTTCATGGCCATATGGATGTCCAAAATAAAGATATAATTGGAATAAATTTCAGTAAAAAGGTACAAGAACACACTATATTTTCTGTAAAAAAAATGCAGTTTTAAAAGATCTCACTGAGAAATGGGCCGAGTTGTAGCACATGGCGAAATTCTCTACATAATCTACAAAAACGACTGCAACTTCCACCACCAAACTGCTGAAATTCAGCCCATGAAACCGTGTCAGGCATGAGCATCATTCACCGTCACGTTTGTGTCGCTGGTAATACTTGACTCGCGTTTCGCCTCTTATTTACTCTGGATTGAGGTAATTGAAGTTCTTCTCTTGGAGGAGGGCTCTTGGCCCAGTAATTCACAGCTCTTCTTACACTACTCTGTATGGACGTGTGTTTAAATGATGGAGGGGGGCTCTCTGCGGCCATTTAAACAAAATTCTGTTTGTCTGGGCCTGTTTGTTGAGGCTTCATTTGGGAACCACCTGAAATCCTGTTTAGCTCTGCACCGTGGAGCTTGTGATTTATTGTCCTATTTAATCCTGTACATATTTCTCTTGCCTGAGGTGCAGCGATGTCTCTTGGCAACAAAATCAATGCCACAGCCCTGACGCCTGCAACCCTGCAAGTCCACAATGAGACCGAGCGCAATTACGGTGAGACAGGGAAGAACAAGCAGTAGAAATATTTCAGTTGTAAATTGTAGAATCTCCTTGGGGGTTGGGGTTGAAAAATGGCCGGTGGTAAAACAGGTCGGAGTTAAATGGCCTCTTGTGGACCATCCTGGATTTACTTTCTTCTCTATCGTGCCAGAGGTCTTTTATTTGTTTTGTCTGATGTTGGGTCACTTCTGCGACCCTGTTGCTCTTGACGAATTGCACCCATTGCTGACCAGACAAACACGTCTGACGAAAAGTTTCTCAGGTATTGACAGCATAACCTGTTGTCCTTTTTTCTGTTGGAGTCAGAAAAATATATATATTATACATAATCAAACCTTTAACACAAAATGTGTAAACTTAAGTGCTGTACATGATTTTAGTAATTTTTCAACACACTCCTTCTAAAAGTGGTGGTAGTAGCCTAGTGGGTAACACACTCGCCTATGAACCAGAAGACCCAGGTTCAAATCCCACTTACTACCATTGTGTTCCTGAGCAAGACACTTTACCCTAAGTTGCTCCAGGGGGGGACTGTCCCTCTAACTATTGGTTGTAAGTCGCTCTGGATAAGGGCGTCTGGTAAATGTAAATGTAAAAGTGTATTTATTATCATAACACTAATATTTATACAAAGTGAAAGCTCAAAATCTCATAATAAATTATTTTGGTGTGCAGTTGCAGTACACCTATGTATGTTTTATATACCTCAGTTTATTCTAGTAGTTTTATTGTGATCAGGGAACCCAAAAACCTCCTGTGATGGTTAATCTCACCACATTAAACTTTAAGTAGCAACTCTATCTAAAGTGAACAGTGCTGTTTTAAAGTAATGGCAGAGTAGAGACAGGAGGCTGCAGTGTCAGTTGGGGACAGAAGGCTGTTTTATGGCTCTCATTAGGGACTCCGTGGGCTTAATCCATCACATGGGCCAGCTGATGATTGCCTCCATACATCCCACAAGACATCTATGAGAGGAACGGGCGGGGGGGCATTGTACCAAGTTTGAGCCTATTTATCTACACATGGATGGCCCTCCCTGAGAGGAGGTTGTGCAGTGATGTGAATGTGGAGGGGTACCATCAATCACGGGTGATGCAGGGTACCCATGCATATTAGAGCTGACCAGCTTACCCAAGCAGCAACTAGTCATGCCGTAAAAAAACTGAAACTGCAGTCAGAAATAAATTTCTGCAGATCCATGAAAGTTGAAGCTGTCTGACGTGATGTGTCTGTGAATTCTTCTACTCCATCAACCTTGTCTTCATACAATGTAATCACATCCTATTGAAGAGGCAGGGAGGGGAGTGGCCTAACTAACTCACAAAAAAGTAGTTGTACCCCCAGATTTCGTGGGGGTCATTACACAAAAAGCATTAAACACACAGAAGTACTTGGTGCCAAAAACAAGAAAAAAATGTTGAAAAAGTCTGAATAAAGTATTGTGTCATTCTCATTTTTAAATGTGTGTTAAACTACCACCAAGAAGATGAAAACTGAAACATAAGCAAGACTGTCTAAGCACTATAACTACACACACCTCTTCCTTAACATATGTTCATGTATGGTCTTATTATTAATAAATATTTTCACTTTCTTCTCTCCTCTCTTCATTTCAAATTTCAAACACACACACACACACACACACACAAATGGGTGACAGTGTTAAAGTGCACCGCTCCAGGCGTCAGGGATTCATCTCACGAACAAGTGAGGCCAAATGCTGCATAAATGTTCTGTCCACTCACTTGCAATTAAATTTGACTAGAATAAGGTCCTACTGCAACGTCCACCTTCCTCCTCCCAAGTTAATTGGGGTTTAATCATCGATTTTTGCCTCTACTGGTGTCGACCGCGGTGCTGGTTTGGGGGAAGTGGGGAATGTAAACAAACAAGCCCCCGTCCACCGTCCCCAATGGTACAAAGTAAAACACTGCGCAGTTTCATCAAAGGAAAGAACTCCGCCGCCGCCTTCTCCTCCTCCTCTTCCTCCTCCATCGTCTTTGACGCTGAACAAGCTGCCGGTCCCTGAAGAGCCGCGGTCTTGACGCGGGACCTTCTGCGGTGAATCTGAGGCGAGGCCGGATGAATAGCCGAGCCGCCATCTAAGCCGGGGGCAGGCGGTGCAGAGTGGCAGGGGGATTAGTGGGCACATCGAGCGGCGTAAAGCGGCGTAAACATGGCATTTAAAAAAAAAACACCCCCCTGCCACGCTGCTGCGGTCAAGCCGGGTCCCAACAGAAGGCCGGGTCCGAAGCAGCCTGATTACCGATCACAGCAGGTGCGCCACCAACCAACACCACTCCTACCTCCTACTTTAACTAAGCTCGGTGATATGGGCACAGACACACACGTCTACATTTTAATGCAAAAGCATGTAATTACTGTATGAATTTTGCATTTAGACTATAAGCCAATCGTCTAATACACACATACACATTTACGATCTTAAACACAGGCTATTTCACACAAATACACACTGCTCACATCTCAGATTATCTCTCTTTCAGTCACAGCTGCCTTTTTTTACTCCTGAAAGGTACACTTGTATTTTACAGTTTCATTCTTCCTCTCTTTTCTTATTTAAATTTTCCTGAAAGCCGACATCATCATCATTACATTACAGTCGCTGCTGAGCTAAACATTTATTTATTTCTTATATTATCTCTGCTCATTTTATTTCTAAATGTATCGTTTAGCCAGGCAGCTCTGAGTGAGAAAAGAAGTCTAAAAAACTGATATCTCGCTGCTGCATTACAAACGATGTCTCTCATCTCCTTCAGTCTCCATTCTTCTTCATCTTCTTCAGCACGACTAATCTTCAACCTTCCCAAATTCTCCCACACCACCCCTCTGCTACGGTCCCTCCACTGGCTCCCAGTAGCTGCACGCATCAGGTTCAAAATACTGATGCTGGCCTACAAAGCCAGACATGGAGTAGCACCATCCTACCTCACAGCCCTTATTACACCTCGCACTGCACCTCGTTTACTCTGAGTCTCCAGTACTGCTCGCCTGGTCCCTCCATCTCTGAAGGTAAAAGGAAGACGCTCATCTAGACTCTTCTCCGTCTTGGCCCCTCGGTGGTGGAATGAACTTCCCCTCGAGGTCAGAACAGCTCAGTCACTGAGCACCTTCAAACGACAGCTCAAGACCTTCCTCTTTAAAGAATATTTAGATTAAATTTTAATTTTCTTGTTGTCAAACTTTGTGTACAGAATCTACAACAGAGTGAATAAAAAGATTGTATTCATAGTTGGGGGTCCTAGTGAACCTGAATTGATCTCTTCATCGATGGTAACTTGAAAGCACGTTGTAAGTCGCTCTGGATAAGGGTGTCTGCCAAATGCCGTAAATGTAAATCTCCTACTGTGCCCTTCTCTTCTCTGCTGTAGCTGCTTGTGGGGGCGTCGTTCGGAACGCGACCGTCGGCCGCATCGTGTCTCCCGGTTTCCCCGGGAATTACAGCAACAACCTGACGTGCCACTGGGTGCTGGAGAGCCCTGAGGGACGCCGTCTGCACATCCACTTCGAGAAGGTGGCCCTCGCCGAGGACGACGACAGGTCTGTTCTCGCCACGCTCCATTTAATGACCCATTAACGCGCGGTACCTGGGACGCCACCGACAGACCCCCACTACAGTGGGAAACTAATTAGTCTCATCAGCTTCAGGGAGAGACAGTTGGACAAGTTCCTCTCTAAAGGCTGCTGTTGCTTGATCAGCACTCACAAACACAACAGTACATGCTGAACAAGGCGTCCCCCTTTTCCACAAGGGAGCCCTGAAAGCAACATCTGCGCTCATGAGCCGTCAGCTTGGAATATTTCTGTCCTTTACTGTCATATTTTCTATCTCCTTCCTCAAGAATCTCAACTGTGTGCCAGGCTTCCATTGCAAATGATTTGCATAGTTAAATAAAGGTTAGTCTGAGATAAAAACGGTTCTAGTATAAAGATAATTGCAAAAGCTAAACTGAGATTTTAAGAAGCTGAAAGGAAAGGCTCATTTTAATGTAAATTAGAGGATCATGAGGCTACTTCCAAATGTTTTTATCATCACCACTTTAAAGACATAGGCCTAAAATAGCAAAAAAAAAATAATATCATATTAACTCCAGAGAAAAAAATATCAGTGCCAGATAGCAGAGTAGCATGGGTGACATGCTGGAGCCCAGAGACCATCCGTGTCGGAATGTCACATCGAAAACCAGTGCATTATTCCTTCACCCAACCTGGTAGGAAAGAAAATAAACCATCAAGTCATTTAAATGCCACATCCATGACTAGTTACAATCCATCACTTATTTCTCCCCCTACAAATCCCAAACTGCTTTGCTCAGTGAAGAGTGTTTGGGTAATTTCCCACTCTCTCACTTCTCCGACGCCACCTCAGCCACGTGTGACCTGCATACTTAAGACCCTCCCGTCACCAATCAGGACTGAGGCCCTGTCTAGGAAGACTGTGGACAAGGTCATAGATATATATATAGATAAATAGATATTATATGTATATATACACACACACACACACACACACACACTATGTTATGAATTAGTGTAATTTAAATATGCATAGTGTTCCAATAATCAAATTCCAGACAGAATGGCTATCAGTGATAGTGACATTCTTGAAGTGGAGGGTTATGGTGGGCTTGTGTCATTGTTAAGTTAGGATAACGAAGAAGAAGAAGAGATTTGTTAAGGTCACTGGGGGCCTCTGGTGGTGTGGATGATGTCCCTTTTGTTCAGACCAGCTTATTAGTTAAAACCATATTAATCAAAGGCAGGACAGGGACTAATAGGATGGTGGAATTTCTGGATGCACAATGATTTCAGAGAGGTCTGTAGGACATCTCTGCACCTTTTCTGGGGTTACCACATTTGAGAACTGAATTGAAGAAATAATACAATACAATACAATACGGCACCTTTAGTGTTGTGTAAAACGTGTGAAGAGAGAACAGAGTAAAAAAACCTCTCTCTACACACAAAAGCACTGTATTCAAACCACTCCAACTTGATGTTACCTGGTAGAAAGAGGCATGGCACAATAGAGGTTAAAAAATGAACAGATTCTAATTTATTAACACCGGTAAATTATTATTACATGTGAATTTTGTATGTAAAAAGTAGAGGTGGGCATAGATTAATTTTCTTAATCTAGATTAATCTCACTGTAATCTTGGAATTAATCTAGATTAATCTAGATTTTAGATTAGAATGGCTCATTTGAATTCTGCCGAAGGCATTCAGAATATGTGTGCTACTCAAATAATGACTAAAAGTAAGTCTTTGAGAACGGGTTTCTCAAGCCGGGTGGCGCATTAGACCAGGGGCTCATCTCCTGTTTCCAAAATGCATCACAAACTGCTTAAGAAAGCTGTTCTACTATGATAATTGGTGATGAAAATAAATTATGTTCAATAAGATGTACTTGTGTTTACCAACTGTTTATTCAGTTAAATAGCTGCATCCATGTTACCACGTTTTATGTGGTAATTTCACAGTTCGAAGACTCATTCTCGCCCCCTACAGTGCAATTCAGTATACATCCACGCTAAAATATCAAGGTGAAAGTCATCATAGTGTAGCGGTTCTTCTGCGTTGTGTAACTTTTTGATTTAGTTTCTTGAACTACAAATGATGAGCTGACACCCAAGAGATTTTCTATGCAAAGTGTATTCTGTACAAAAAGCAAGATCGCGTCTTTCTGCACCTCTCTCTACAATATACAGTATTAAAAGAACATAAAAAAAATATTCACAAAATAACACACATGCAAAATATTCCTAATATGTACATAAATTAAAATGAAAGAAATAACTTTTTGCACACAAACCCATGCACCTCTCACAGCTCACGCCATGTGTCCAAGAGACCTGAACCGGGTCTCAAAAACAAAATAAAAGTCTTTAGGAAATAAGAAACTAAAAGACACAAGAAAAAATAAATATACTTATAAATCTAGTGAAACCATTTAACTCCGGCACAATAGCTTGCGTAGTATAGACCCAGCTCACAACCCAACTTGTGAATAGATTAAAGGCGATATTTTTTTTTATCGCCTGATAAGAGTCTCACGTTAACGCAGCACGTTAACGCCGATAACGGCCCACCACTAGTAAAATGAGAAGAAGGAGTAAAGAGAGAGAGAGGATAGAGCAGACTCGAAAGCCGTCCCCACATGTGAACAGATCTTTATACACCTGGCCTACAGGAAGCTGTCAGAACCTGTTGTTTCGGATGTCACGCCCCCGGTGCCTCCGGTCTAGGGATGACAAAGAGAGTGGGCGGGCCCGACGGCCAACACCTCACACGTTTGGCTCGGGGGAGGTCCGGCAAATGTTGCAATGCCATCCAACAAAAGACATGTAAAACTGAGGTCTTGAATCTTCATGCACAACAAAGGCACAGGAATGTAATGGCTCCGCGACATCTCTTCTTACAGACGGCCACTATGCAAAACAAAAGCGTAGAAAGGCCATGGTCCTGTAACGTCCCATCTTACAGTTGGAAATGGGATAAAATCAACCACGTGGGCTTCTTTCACCAAAAACAAATGTCCAGATTAGAGCTCAGATGTCACAAAAGCAATAGGGAATGAATAAGGTGTAATATGACACTGTCGCTGTAGGCTGCTACAGAACCATAATATACAATAAAAATAAAAAAATTAAGTAAAACTGTCTGAGAAGGAGTTCAAAAGATTATTATTGTATTTGCTGCCATGATTGCTGTCTCACTGGGGGAACTGTGCAAGGTCTACGTATCCTGGAAAAGGATCACAGGTTACAGCTGTTCACTTGTTCTTCAGAAAAGTGGAGAACTGTACTAAACACTGACAGTGTTTGGGGCAGTGGTGGCCTAGCGGTTAAGGAAGCGGCCCCATAATCAGAAGGTTGCCGGTTCGAATCCCAATCCGCCAAGGTGCCACTGAGGTGCCACTGAGCAAAGCGCCGTCCTCACACACTGCTCCCCGGGTCATGGCTGCCCACTGCACACCAAGGGTGATGGGATAAATGCAGAGGACAAATTTCACTGTGTGCACCGTGTGCTGTGCTGCTGTGTATCACATGTGACAATCACTTCACTTTACTTTACAATACTTCCTCTAACCACAACTTTGCAGACAGAAATAAAATCCCCTCTTCTTCCCAACATGGCTCAAAACGTTGTTTTATTCTTCACTTAATAAAATATGGATTCCTTTGGTTACATAGTAATTCCTTAAAATGAGGAACTCATGTGAAGTCATTTTACTACATTTACCGCAAGGTTAACCATACGTTTATTTACCAAATCTCCATTCCTGCTGTTAAAGATTTCTGCAGAATCATCTCTGTCCTCGTTCCCATGCAGCTCCTTTAACAAAACTGCCCACTGCAAAGAGAAAGCGCTTTCACTCGTCCGCAAAGCATGTCCTTGCAGAGCGTGTCCTTCATTAACAACCTGAACAGCTTAAGAAAAATGGATAATGCATTATGCATCAGTGATACGTTATTCATTACACAGTCGAGCATCGTCTTGTGTAAGCAGGAGCAATCATGCATATTTACAGGGACAACTTGATATTTAAACGCCACTAGGAATGAATTAGTCTAAATGAATGGCAGGTAAATGAGGAGCCATGTTACTCTTGGCCTATTGACCCACTGGTACTGAAGCACGACCTTTTAGAGCAGCGTGTCGCATTCTCACTCAGCCGTTGTAGGCTCAAGATGCCTCTGTCTCTACAGAAGCTGATGGCACTGGTTTTATTCAAATTTGTTGATATTTAAATCAGATGTCTAATATCTTGAAGGTGTCGAATCCGGATGTTGGAGTCATGTCCGCTCCTCCCACACACAGGTTTAAGGTTCAAATGTGATATATTGATAGCAGTGAATTTATAATGCCGTACCAAAGGAAGTGTCACCATCTACTGCTGTATTGATTTCGTGTCCCACCCCTAGATTCCATGCACTTGTATCTGAAGTGATAGCAGCGGCCCATTGTCTCACTGGGGCATCTCTGAATTCATCTGTTCATGACAGGGCCAGACAGCAGGAAGCACGACCCATCCACAGGATCCATCTGCTCGGCCTGCTGTCCGCAGACCTATGGCAGACGCATGGCTGGGCTGGTTCAGGACGGCCGGCACCACTAACCTCCTCTCACTCAAGCGCTCCCTGCTTCCGACTTCTATAACACGAACATGAATGGCAGAAGCGTGCAGCTCATCGTCAGTTCATCTCAGGTCACCGCCGGGCCGCAGATTGGACAAGAGGAGCAGCCGAGGAACAGCTTCTGTACGAGTACCATAAGCGCCGCCAACAAAAGATTTGTGCTGATCTACATGCAACACTGCATAATACATAATACATGTGAAATAAAGAGTTTTTTTGTGCATTATATATTTGTGCCTTATTAAACAGGTATGTTGCCTTATGTTTCTTGACTTATTATTTTGAACTTACACTGAAAAAATGGGACGCTGGCTAAGCTTTAAAAAAATTTAAGTAATCTATCACTTACACCTAATATTTTTGCATTGCCATAATGTGAATAAACCAAACAAACCTGCTGTCAGTAGGTTATAGTAAAGTAAAGTAAAAAAAAGTGTAAGGAGGCAGACCCGTATTCAGAAGGTTGCCGGTTCGAGTCCCCGAACTGCCAAGGTGCCACACACTGCTCCCCGGGCACCTGTCATGGCTGCCCACTGCTCACCAAGGGTGATGGGTTAAAAGCAGAGGTGTCACGATGACAATTCGCTGACGCACTTGCAGACATGTTTTGAGTGATATGTAGTCGTACAGGGAGAGGACACTGGACGAGCTGGGGAGTAGGACCAGAGGCGTTTGGTCTGCGCCGGGTAGACTTTCGGTGAGTGAGGACGGGAAGGAATCAGTGGACGTGCCGCAGCGCAGCGGCAGTTCTGGATCCGTGGGAAGCACATGGGCAGAGGAGAACAGGAAGATGGCGGGTTTAAGGACAGTTTGGGAGAGCGCGGGCTGGACAGGAAGGTAGGCGAGCATGAATCACGTTTTAACACAAGGGACAGGCAGGCTCAATGTCAGGGACGGGCAGAAGTCGTGGCCAGGAGTTTCAATCCTCTCAAGAGGGGCAGGCAAAGGTCGTGGTCAATAAGTCGAGTTATTTGGGGGTGGAATAATTTCACACAAAGAGCGGGCAGCGTCTCCTCGGGGTCTTTTTTTTTATACTGCCCGTTCTCATTTCCGCTTCCGGGTCGCTTTGTCCCTGGCTGGTCTGGCGGGCTGGGGTGTGTCATAGTGCCTCACAATGACGGTCACTTCACTTTGACTTCCTAATCAGGTCAGATAAGTAAAAATCGTCGACATGATAGTGTAAAGCGCGCAATACCAGCAGGCTGGATGTGCGTAAGGCACAGAGGAGCAGTATTTGGCAGAGCGGTGCAGCCTGCGGGTCGCCTGGGGTGAACCATTCGCTGTTACGTAACGCGCTACTTTCTCCCCCCCGGAGAACCGTCGGTCAGTGTTACATAAGCGCCGTTTGCGACCCTTGGCCCGGAACCGCGGTGCGTTGGGGGAAGCGTGGCCGCGTCAGGCGCAGTCACGGCGCGGTGTCGAGTCGGCGAGGATGGCCGCCCAGCCGCCGTCTCCGGTCTACGACTGCATCGTGGTCGGTGCCGGGATCCAGGGCTCCTGCGCCGCGTACCACCTCGCCAAGAACCAGCGGAAGACTCTTCTCCTGGAACAGGTCTGTACCGACTGCGGAAATGAAGCCTAAAAAATGAATTTATCATAATTAGATTAGATTAGATTCAACTTTATTGTCATTACACATGTACAACGAAATGTAGTTTAGGTATAACCAGAAGTGCAATAAGTAGCACGTGCAGGATACAGTTCGAATAAGTTATGTATTTACATAAAGTGATATGTGCAGGGGATGGAAAATAAATATGAACATATTTATAAAAAAAAAAGGCAGTGCAATGATTATATGCAAACATGTGCAAAAATGGGTAGGACAGTGATTATCGGGAGTGTATGGGGGGGGGCAGAGGAGTTCAGCAAGGAGACAGCTCTGGGAAAAAAGCTGTTCCTAAGTCTGCTGGTTCTTGTCCGTGGTAGACAGAAGCGTCTGCCCGAAGGCAGGAGAGAGAACAGTCCGTGGGCCGGGTGGGAGGAGTCCTTTAGAATACTGCGAGCGCGACGCAGACAGTGCGTTGAGCAATGTGCAGCAAATTTGACTAAAAGCACCTACATACTTTCATTGTCTTCTAGGTTTGTTCTCTCTCGCCTGGTATCACATGTTCCCCTTATTCCTAGAGAGTTGGTCCTGAAAAAAGCTCTGAACTAGACACCTGGATACTGGAGTCCAATTAAAGATACTCTCATACACGAATATGTCTCTTTCCCGTCTGATTATCTGCTTGTCTGACTCCAAACCGCACTTATTCTCATCTCATTACAATAAATAAATTATAAAAAAAAAAAAAAAAAAACATTCTCCGACTTTGCAGTTTGTCCTGCCGCACTCCCGCGGGAGTTCACATGGCCAGACCCGGATCATCCGGAAGGCCTACAAGGAGGACTTCTACGCGCACATGATGGAGGAGAGCTACGAGCTGTGGGCCCAGCTGGAGAAAGAGGCCGGAGTCCAGCTGTGCAGGTGTCCACTGTCATAGACAAACAGCTCATCACTGTGGAAATTAATCAAAGCTTTTCCCTTAATACACACAGCTAATTTGTCCCGCAACAAATGCAGCTTGATTGTCCATGATAGTCGGGGCAAAGCAAGACAAACGATTTAAAAACTTTTTTAATATGTCGTTTTAGTATGATGCAATTAATTTACACACCGTCTTCACCATTCCTTGTTTGTCTTCCTTTGCCACTCATCACTCGCGGCTCCCAGAATCATAAAACTCCCTGATAAATAGTTGGTACCCTTTGGCTGGTGCCCATGAATCATAGCAAGTCGCAGATGGTGGTGAACCTCTGATTCCTATCATTCATCCTGCGAATTTAGAACTTCTGGACGGGGAGCGATAAACTTTCTGTTAAGCTTCTGTTTATGAAGAGAACTAAATTGAGCTGTCTGTCACAATGTCGCTGCTACCTGAGCTTGGAGCTACAGCACAACTGCTGCATGCTTAAAGGTGCAGCGTGCAAGACTTGGCTGCCTTGCACATTCCTTTTCCGTACAATAGAGGGCAGCATTTCACCCGATGCCGCTCTTATTCTTTACATTTACAGGATTTATCCGATGACCTTATCCAGAGCGACTTACAATATGTAGTTACAGGGACAGTCCCCCCTGGAGACACTCAGGGTTAAGTGTTTTGCTCAGGGACTCAATGGTAGTAAGTGGGGTTTGATCCTGGGTCTTCTGGTTCATAGGCGAGTGTTTTACCCACTAGGCTACTACCACCTGTTTGAAACGAGATCAAATACTAAATGGAGCGTGCCACTGCTAGCTGGTTATCTTACTAACATCAGTAAATGTCTCTGCTGAACAACACGTGGACATTTTGTACATCTTTTATAGTTTGAGTTTTTTTAAAGGTGAAATCTTATGCAGCTGATATCTGTGAACGCTATTAAAGATTTTCTCTAAATATATGTCAAACCCAGTGAATGCCCTAGAATGTCAGTTTTTTGGAATTGTAAACTTTAATCAGACCCAGAAACTAATGGTGTTTAATCTGTGTTTATGGCAGTATTGGAAAAGGTGTTTCACCTTGCACCTACACTGGAAAAAAAAAAAACCCATTGGATGGACTCAATTAAATTGTGGGCAGGATTTCCATCCAATAAATATATAGAGCTCCAACTCAAATGACGTATATCAATGCACTATAATTTAATTGAGTTGGTCCAACTAATTTTTGTCAAATGCAGCTACAATAATAAGTGAAAATGATTTGTATGTCCAACTCAAACTTATACTATTCATAGAAAATGAAGTTATTAAGTTATGTTTTCCATTTTATCTCCAAATAACACATGAGACTAAACCCATTTGAGGTGTTTTTATTGATAGCCAGTAAAACAACAAAAAAAACAGTAAAAGAGGGTGGAAGTAAGTCTAGAGGATAACACACTAACCTGTGAACCAGAAGACCCAGGTTCAAATCCCACTTACTACCATTGTGTCCCTGAGCAAGTCACTTAACCCTAAGTTGCTCCAGGGGGGGGACTGTCCCTGTAACTACCGATTGTACGTCGCTCTGGATAAGGGCGTCTGATAAATGCTGTAAATGTACATGTAAAACCACAAAAGGATTTACAGTGCAGCTTACATTGTAGTTTTAAATGTTAAAACAACCTAGAAATCACTTGCGAGGTTGTAACCCTCAATTCAATAATTAAATACACACATCAATATATTAACCTTTAGACTTCAAATCAGACTGCAAGTTTACCTTAAAAAAAAAAAAGGATTTAAGAGCAGTGAACTGAAATAGTACTTATGTAAAAGCTTCATAACTGAAAATTAATTCTTTGAAACTGCATTCTTTGCACTGCCACATATATTATCCTGAAAAGGAGAACAAAGACAATAAACATATATCACACCGAACAAATGACCATAATATGAATCAGCTTGTGCCAATTACTCACGATCAGTAGGAGGTTGCCTCAAGAAGCTTTGTAATGCTGATCAAACCGTAAAAGATTAAATAAATACATTAGAGGTGCAAGTTCACTTGCTTGAATTCTGAAAAGGTGACAATGACAACTTTGCATTTGACCACTCAGCAATGTAAAGGGCACTTTTTTTTCATGGCAATGCAGGACACACACTTTTTAGTTTGATATTTTCAAATCCATTTAGTTTTTGTATAAATTATCAGTATTGGATCGATATCGACGATACCGACTTGAATTTTTTTTTAACTCGGATCGAAAGTGAAATTATTGGTATCACACATCTCAAGTGGCACCGTCTCCATTGCGTGGTGTCAGTGTAAAAACCGGTCGGGTTCGGGCGAAGAGCTTCAGCTCCATCGCGCAGATGGACAGCCGCTTTCATATCGAGCGTATTATATCATCCAGTAATTGGTAATTGACCTGATTAATAACATTTTATTAAGATACTGCTGTGCCAAGAATGACAGTAGTTGCAAAAATGATATAGGATATAACAAATGTACGTTTTGATATAGGATCGATATAGGATTGATAATTTATATAGGAAATAAAAAATGAACGCATGCAGTACAACCTGGGGGTTGTTTTTTATCCCCTCCTCTATCCTAAAGTGAACCCTGCTTTTGTTTCTGATCTTTTAAGATGGCGGCGGTGAGGTTGGCTGCCGTTGCGAACTGCTCCGACCTCTTTTACTAGTTCTGAGGTCAACAGCAGCCACATAAGCATTTCACTGCGTATCATACTGCGTGATTGTGCATGTGACAAATAATGAATTTTTATACAGTGAAGTGCGTTCAATGCGCCGCTCGTGTAGCGGTCAAAGTTTGGCAAATGTGAAATTGGGCCGCGGTGGGCAAGTTGCCTCTCTTTCGTCACGCAGGGCACAGAAAATAATGGCCGTCAGAGAGCAGAGCAGCGCAGCGCGTTCGGTGTGAAAGTGTCTTTACAGGACATCATAATTATATGACTTTATTTCGGCAATTCTACACCAGTCTTCAGCGGGCCGGACGTGGCCCACGGCCCGTAGTTTGCCCACCCCTGGCCTAACGTGACCTTACTTGCAGCTTCAGCTTATAACCAAGCAAAATGCACCTTGCTTAATGTAAAACATACACAAAATTACTTACCGAGGAATGAACGTCATGTTGAAGTCAGTAAATGCATCATTCTCCCCACATGTGTTGCAGAACAAATGAGAAAAGGCAAATGCTCAGTGGGCGGTTCCCTAAACAAACTAATTTCTCATAGGTGAAACTGTTAGCGCTATTAAATTAACATGTATAATTTTAAAATTGATATAATTAAACAAAGCAAACTATATGTAAATATGTCATATTTCAGAGGGGCTTGAATAATTTTTTTTGCGTGTATGAAGTAAGCAGACAAAGCAATTATTCTACATTTTGATCGTGCCAGCTTTTATTTCTGTACATTCAGGCAAACAGGCCTTCTGCTAATGGGCCCAGAGACTGGAAAGGACTACCAGCTGATGAAAGATGCGATGCAGAGGAACAAGTTGCCCTTGGTGATCCTGAATCCAGAGGAGTTCAGCCAGCACATCCCCAACGTCAACCTCACGGGCGGAGATGGAGCCCTGGTGGACACCACGGCTGGAGTACTGTATGCTGACCGTGCCCTCTCAGCGGTGCAAGTATGTTCCTCCCACACTAGAACAATCCACATCCCATAGTGCAGTTTTTTTATTAGGCATCTGGCATCCCTTCTTCAAAGGTTGGTTTCTTTGCACAAAGTTTTGATGAGGATGACCACAACTGAACTTCACTTCACCTGAAGAGCTGTCCAAACGTAGGCCATATAAATATCTTCAGTTGATCTCTTGATCTGGAATAGGTGTTTACAGAATGTGAGCATTCTTGCTACCTCAAAGACCTACCTCAAAGGGGATAGATAATTGCCACTGAGCTCATACTCAGTTCATACCTTATAAATATTTCATCAAAGGTTTCTGAAGTGCCGTTTTATGGACTTCAGTAGAATTCAGAATTTTTGTGTTTATGTGTTTCATGTAGTCTGGAACAGTAGATTTCGGAGACCACAGGGAGGCGATATAACATCTGTATGCTGTTTATACTGCAAGTTACTTTGATGACATTTAGATAATAAAGTGATGGTCTATTTATATTTCTCTATTACAAATACAAATTTTTTTCATGATCTTCTGTAAAATATTCAGAATTATTCAACGTTCAATCAATCATTGTTTGCAAAAATCATACACTGAAGTGTATGTAGTATTTAAAGGATTGGTTAAAGGAGAAGTGTGGGGCTGGGTTACTCTATCAGATCTAAAGGTAGATATAGCGAGGTGAACTTCATTAATTTAATACACACAATACATTAATCAAGTGCATCAGTTTTATGATTTTATGGCTTATGATAGTTTCAGACTTTGATCCTTTTCTTATAATAGGTTCTGACACCCTGACACAATATTCTCCACTTTAAACCTCATTGTGGGTGCCCAGTTACAGTTCTGTTTTGGGCATCAGTATAACATTTTAATCGGTAGTAATTGATGCCTAAAAGCTGAGAAGATCCTGAAGCCCGTGAGGAGCTCTGTTTGACCACACAAGTGAGACTAAGCTGAGCTGGTGGTTCTGTGCAATTCTACTGGATTTTTGACCCTCTTCCTTTGAACTGTGTGTGGCAGAGGCTCTTCCAGGTGCTCGGCGGGGTGATAAAGGACGGCCAGAAGGTGACTGACATCAAGCCTGGGCCTGTAGTCACGGTGACGACAGCTGCTGCCGTGTATCAGGCCAAGAGTCTGGTGATAACTGTAGGGACCTGGGCCAGCAAAGTTCTCTCGCCGATCGGCCTGAACCTCCCACTGCAGGTAGAGCGCAAGCGCCGCGCCACTAACAGCACCACTAAAATCCGCGTGGAGATTGGTAATCGCACTGGAATGAACCCCCTTGAGCCTTGTCTCCAGCAGCAGCAGAGCATTTATCTTCTCTCCCTAGCTGGCCTATACCCTCACGCTCCCAGTTAATTACAGCTGCGTAAGCAGCAATCTCCAGTGTTTATGAGCGTGTCACCGGCGTGTCACGTGGCATCTTTTATGTGTTACACTTTCATTTAGCGCTGGAGGGGGTATTAATTATCAGAATTGCTAGGACCTTCGCGGCCATGCATGAGCAGCCAGTACGACTGGAGTGGCACGCTAGTTCATTAAGCTGAAAGCTGAAAGGGCCTCATTACCCCTCTCTGAAGATATGATTTGTATGAAGTGTAAATATATTAATGTAATGAAAACGCTGCTGTTAACAGTGCTGAGCAGTTGAACTCTTTACTTTAATAATTGCACGTAGATGCTGAGAGCTGGGAAGACCCAGGCAGACCTCCCATCGCCCTCTTCGTCGGGTTGTCAGCATGAGACAGGAATAAGATCGCTCTCTAGACCTCTACGAGAACTTTTGCATGTTTGGACAGGTGTTGAAGATCAACGTCTGCTACTGGAAGGAGAAAGTGGCAGGATCGTACAGCGTCAACCGTCGCTTCCCCTGCTTCATCCAGCTGGAGTCGCAAGAGGCCAGCCACGACATCTATGGCTTGCCGTCCAATGAGTACCCAGGGCTGATGAAGGTAATTGGTGGGGCAGGACTCATGACGTCGTTTCGTCAATTTTTGCCACTTATGCATTCACTTGTTTCAGACAAATTGTGGCTGAGAAATATGGGGTCACATTCTCTAAATCACTTGCTCATTTTCTCTCTGTTGCTTTCGCGATGCAAGGCACCCAGAAGAGGTGAAGTAAAAGTCGAGTAAAAGCTTACGCACACCTCTGTTGGCAGGTGTGTTACCACACGGGCAGTGAGACAGACCCAGACGACAGAGACGGACAGACGGACCGCAGTGACGTGGAGATCCTGAAACGTTACGTCAGCCGCTGTTTCCCCGGCCTGGTGCCTGTTCCTGCTGTAGTG
Organism: Denticeps clupeoides; assembly: GCF_900700375.1. Lineage (NCBI taxonomy): Eukaryota > Metazoa > Chordata > Actinopteri > Clupeiformes > Denticipitidae > Denticeps > Denticeps clupeoides. Next base: position 4,578,230 of record NC_041719.1, on the reverse strand, counting down.
GAGAGCTGCATGTATACAGTAAGTCTCCAGTGAGCATGCGTGAGCGCTCAGAGGTTCTCTTGTCCCCCACAACATGGATTACTGCAGTACATTTATGCTCTTTTTGTCTTTGCACTACTCAAGAACTTCCCCAGCCTCTTAGCATTTAGCCAAACATCAAAATTACTGTCAGAGAGTACATGAAATGAAACTTTATTTTGTTAGCTCCGCAGTCAGCAATAGAACACAGACTCCAAAAATGAACATTTTCGTTTAAATCCATGCTCTGAACTAGGGGTGTGTATTGGCATGGATCTCACGATATGATACGATATGATACCGTTGACTATGCACGGGTCACGATACGTGAGATAAAATAATACGATTGAAAAGAAGATATTTATCCGTTATCTAAGGCTGGTGTGGTGCTTGTAGAGGACTGAGGCATCACCATATTTTGTAAACTATAATATCGATATTTGATGTCCTTGTATCGATACAATATCACCACCTAAAATATTGCGATATATTGCTGTATCGATATTTTCTAACACCCCTACTCTGAACTAATTATTGTCTCATGAGTAATATAATTTTTAAGTCTGAGTCAATCATGACCTATACACAGATCGATACGACCAGAAACAACGAATCCAACTAGGTTGTATTTTCCCTTCCTATAGGTCACACCTGACCTACACTTTGTCCTGGACTACCATCCAGCTCACCGCAACATTGTGATCGGTGCTGGATTCTCAGGTAGGTGAAGACATTTATAACCCAAAAGGCTACACAAACCAGAACTCAGAAACCCAGAAAAGTGTGTTAGTTCATTAGTTTGCAAAGCCCAGGCACGCTGTTAAAGGACAAGGGTCTCAACCCTTTAATGTCTGAGTTAAGTCCAGTGTCTCTGTCCCATGGGCTCCGCCATATCTGCCTTCCCCCCCTCAGGGCCGCAGGGCTCTCCCGGCATTCGTTCCGTCTGTGGCCATCGTAACCTCCTTGAGATAATTACAGCTCTAATTAATTGCTTCTTTTAATCACGTTAAAGAACCGGTGGTGGGGTGATGAGGGTGCAGCTGATAGTCCCTGAGAGTTGGCATTCTAGCCGGGCGCAGGAAGCTATTCATCAAGTAGACCGCTGCTGGAGAAACGATTTCCAGAACCCTAACGGCGGACCACTGGGCCTTCGTCTCATAACCAGAGACACTATTGTTTTGCCACCCGGCGAGCTTATGATTTATGGCGTTTATTCTTCCGCCTTAATAATGCATGAAGACGGCAAAGGGACAGAGGATTCGTCACCGTTGCCCTTCTCATTGTTTACATTGCGGTGCTGGGGTTTTACCCTGACTGTGCTCTGGTGGCCAGATCAGTGATAGTGGCGCATGACTCCTAAAGCGGCACGATCCCGTTTAGCACCCGGAGGGGGCTAAATCCAGAGCGCTTAAAATACACTTAACCCTCTGCTGTTCCTCTGCTGTTCCTCTGTGTCCTCGGCCCCGAGCGCAGTTCTGTTTGATCGTGGGATTAATGTACTTTTTTTTTGGAGCGGATCTTGTCAGTTTCTATGGCTGCACATTTAATTCGAGCTCTGTTTGCCAAAAGTTGGGGACACGTCTCTTTGGTTGGGCGGTGGGTTTAAGCTTATTGAGGAAAGGTGACAGCTTGGACAACCCTTTTTTTTTTTTTTTGGCCAATGTGGTTTCTGACTTCATTTCAGTTCAGATTAATTTGCCTGTCACTGCTTTGCTGCCTTTTCTGCCCACCTCAGGCCACGGCTTCAAGTTTGCTCCCGTGGTGGGCAAGGTGCTGTATGAGCTCACCATGGGGCAGGTGCCGTCTCATGACCTCTCTCCGTTCAGAATCGGCCGCTTCCAGCCCCACGCCGGTTCTGCGCAGTAGAGGGAAGACTCAACCAAAAAAACCCCCACAATATGCCGATTTCAAAGAAATAAATAAAAGTGGAATTTCAGTTAAATGGATCTGTAGACCAATATGGAGGAATTGCAACTTAGCTGCCATTTTCCTGCATGATTCGCCGGAAGAAAAGCCCCAGGCAGGCATAGCAGAGAATGGCTGGTTACGCACTTTCAGTCAAACCATTAATCTGTCTTAATCGCTGCATTATATTTTATCTGTAAAAAAAAAGTTTTTAGCTACCTAATAAGGGGCTGCCTGAAAACGAATGCAAGCTTCTGAAAGCATTTACAGAGGGAACTGTTCTTATTAACTTGTTTAGGCAATTGTATGAATGAACACTATCACAGAAAGACTTGAAAATGTTAAAATAATGTAACAAATCTCTATTCATCAGAATGATTGATGATTTATTTTTTTTGTAAAGACAATTGATGCCTGGATGGTACTCTCACTTGTATAATGCCTGTAAAATAAAAACCAATCATATTGGGGTGTTTGCCTTGGGTGGTGCTGAGATAAAGCACCTTTACAGTGCCTTTAACAATTATATCATAAATAAACAGTACTCGTCATAAATCAAACTCTCCTTCCCACTGTGACTGCTGGATGAAGGGAACGTTCCTCAGACTCTCTTCACGGGTGAAATCTGGCATGAAATCGGGTTTTTTTTTTTATTTTTCCTGTTGCATGCCCCCTCCAGAGCTACCCAGAGGCTGCGGGCTGCCACAACTGCAAAAACACAGCCACTGGCTAATAAAAGAGAAAGAAATAGTCCCGTAGCCATGGTAACATCGGCAGTTCACCAGTCTCAGTAACTCAATGTCTCAAACGTAAACCTGCACTTGGTGCAATATTTAAGCACATTTTTTCTTTTTTGCTTGTAACTAAAAAGCCACCTGATTTGCAAAAGGCGTTTTTTATCTAAACCTTGAAATGTGTAGACAAGACAAGCGAGTACTGGTTGTGCTCGATTCTGGACGAGCGGATAACACACTCTACACTTCAGTGCTATATTATTGCTCAAGGCCTGGAGTGGGCCTTTTGAATCTCACACCATGGAAATGATTTGAATACTATTCATATTCATTCAGGGGAAATGTGAATGGTTGGTCAAGCAGCCACATTATGAACAGCGTTCTTAAGCGAATTGTTGAAATGATTTTTACTTTATGGACCTGTGCTGCTGACTGTGGTCCTCAGGTGCATCCTCAGGTTGTCCCCGATGTATGCGGTTTTTAGCCGAGGTTTCTTTATGGTCAGATAATATTTCTTATAATCTAGAAATTCTGCATTTGATGTTTCATTGCTGATGCTCCTTGAATGTTCATTACCATTGTACATAGTACAGTAGAGCGTGTTAACTATGCCCAAAGTGTAGTCTGAGTCGACTGTTGATGCAGACCAGACGTATATGCGGGCTGGGTCACGTGCCGTGGTTTTTCTGCATTCGTCCAGGACTTCCCAGCATGCTCTCTGTTGGGACCAGCACCTGGAATACTACACATATTTGATTGAAATCCATAATCATAGTGATCTGCAGGCTACTGGTGGTTGCTTTTCAAATCAAAAAACATTTCCTTTTCCGTGCCTGTTGACATGTGCTGAACCAAAAGGCCTGACAGTTTAACAAAGGCAAGCAGTCGCTTCATGCACTTTATTTACAAAGTTTCTTTCAGTTCACCTATGAAGATGCCCCAAGAATCTAGTGCAAAAGAGAATGGGTGAAATGAGACACAGCGGAGGCATGGTAAAACAATCACCATCATTTATTTACAATATATTAAACAGTAATGCAAAATAATTACCTTTTAACAAGTGGTCATTCGGTTTTTGTTGTTCAATAAAGAAAATAAACACAATTTCCGAAAGCTAAAATTAAACTCATACAGATATTTATATATATTTATATTAATGTGTACAGCCAGCAATGTTAACTCTGTTGATGAGGGCTAATCTTAAAACATGCTCGCTTTTCAAATTGAAGACAAATATCGACTGCATAGAAAAGAAGGTGGAGTCGTGGAGGGACTTATAAAAAGGAAAAATACGTTAAATACACTCAGAAACTCCCTTAAAATGAAAAGGCAGCAATAAAATGCTTCAACCCCGCTGAAAACCCTGAAACGTTTTGGCACATCTTGCTAAATCATAAATACTATGGAGACAAGCAAAAGAATAACAACAAAAAGCAAGCATACTGTCATTCTGTTTCTGTTCTCTTTCGGTAATAAAAAAAAAAAAAGAATGCTGTCATAACCATGTCAAGTCGACCTGGTGGCAAATCCAATGTGTTGTTCTTAGGAGAAGAATGAGCCTTGGCACAGAGCTCAGGATACTGGTCCTCCACCATGAGTCACACATCAAATTCATTCCCTTTGGAAAGCCACTGATGTGAGAAAAAATGAGGCATGAGGGTGACTAACAGTAAAGAAGTAAAGACAGGCAGACCTGGGACAATCGGGGTCCGGCTCTTCCATTCCCCCAGCAGTCATCAAAAAGAAAGTTTCACGAAGACAAGGCAGTGCACGCTGCAGTCATATTCTGCACACGCATATATACACATACACACTCAAAAAAAAGCTCAGCAAGTACAGGAAGCGTCCAATCACGCGGCCGGCAGCAAAGCCACTTGGAGGAGGGAGGGGGCACCACTTAAATCTACGGCCTCTCCAGAGATTCCGAGTGAAGAAGCAATAACTCAGCATGCACGCGCACTTGCAACAAAGGGTTGTTTATATATATATATTTGGTAGTTGCTTCCTCTCCCCCTTCACACTCTGTGCTTCTTTGGCTCGGGTGCAACCATTACAGAGGTGAGCAGCAGTCGGGGGGGGGGGGGGGGGGGGGGGGGGGGGGGGTGAAGGCGGTTAACAAACTAGCCGTGGCACTGGATATGGAACAAAGGTGTAAAAGAAAGCGGCAGAAAAGCAAAGAAAGGCTCATTCTCGAGCACCTTTCGATCCTTTAAAGATGTACACGCATTTAAGTACGAGCAATAACGACGACTCGATAATAACAGTAATACGAGAGTCACGCTGTTTCCGGCTGAAGTGAGTGAGGTACAGTGAAGTGGTCATGTTGAATGGAGAGTCCTACGGTGAACCGCTAAGCTCCAGTCTGTAGGCCATATTGTAAAGGCACCTCTGCCCCGTCCCCATGTCCCACTGCTGACATAATTCTGGGATGTGGCGATTCCGCTTCCATGCTGGTATAGTTGCTCTTTGCAGCTTTTAGCGTATTGGTTGCACGTATCATATGCGGGCACCCATAATGGTTTAGTCTGGGATTTTGAGTGGCTGGATGCAGCACGAAGGGTCTCTGTGTGTGTGTGCATGCATCCAAATGTGTGTGTGTGTGTTTGTGTTGCTATGCTGTGGTCATTCCCTCGCCGTCGCTGTCGTTCAGGTAGCTGCTGCGTTTGAATCGAGAGCGGTAACAGCCTCGGGATGCGCCGCCTTCTTTTTCCTCTTCTTCCTCCTCTTCATCGGATCGGCTGAGGTGGAACCGTCTTTGGCTGCCAGACGGGGGGCTAGAAGGAGGGCAAAGAAGACCATTAGAAAACGGTGTCCAAATCGATCACTGCTGGGGTGACATTCAGCAATGTTACACATGCAAGGGTACCGACAACATTTTCACTCGAGTGCAGTGCAGAAATCAGCAAGACAAAAAGTTCTGTACAACCCGAACAAAGCCATAGCAAACCGAGCCAAAGAGGCTTTCCTAATGCACTGAAACATACTACCAGAGGTGGACAGAAAGAAAGGAAATGTAATTCGCTACTGTACTGTTTTATTCATGTACAGTATTTCTACTTAAGTATTTCCCTTTGGAAAATACTACATTTGCAAGTAAAAAGGGACACTGCAAGACCCGCCCCCTAATGTCACCTATGCATTTTGCTTCTGAATTTATATCAGAACACCAGTTCCTATATTGTAGTAAATCTTGCCTTCAATGTTTTAATTATTTGAATTAGCGTCGGACAAATTTAAGACATTCTGTTGAAAGACTGTTGTGACAAAAGTGACAGTCTTTTGACCTTAAATATAGAGCATTCTGACCAGCTGCATCACTGCCTGGTTTGGGAACTGCACCGTATCGGACCACAAGACCCTACAGCGGATAGTGAGGACAGCTGAGAAGATCATCAGAGTCTCTCTTCCCTCCATAACAGACATTAACCACACACGCTGCATCCGGAAAGCCACCAGCATTGTGAAGGACTCTACACACCCTTCACATGCAGGATTCACCCTCCTACCTTCCGGAAAAAGGTACCGAAGCATTCGGGCCCTCACTGCCAGACTCTGCAACAGCTTCATCCCACAGGCCATCAGACACCTGAACACTCAGGGACTTTCCACTCTGGACTGACACCCTCACATACACACACGCACACACTCTACCTCTGTTATATTGCATAATCATCTATCTGTAATATCATCTATTAATGCACCATCAATATGTGCACTGTCAACATGTAGCACCAGTTTCCAAAGAAACGTTATTTCGTTTCACTATGTACCGTCTTAACATGTACATAGCGGAAATGACAATAAAGCTAAACTTCAAACTTCAAGTTAGCTGGTTAAGCAAGAGTTCACTTACAAAACACAGTAGAACCCAAATAAATGACTATACGTTTACAGTACATTTAAAGTAGAATACTTTTGTACTATTTTAATATTTGAAAAATGTACATTGTGTATCTCTACTTTAACTCAATTGCACGGCCTGTGTACTTAGTCCACCACTGCTCACTACTCAACTGGTTCACAAAAACATTTTGCACATGGAATGTCCACCTCAGGCATATATTAACCTTATAACCTTATCAGTGCGAAGCAGATCAAGCTACTCCACAACATATAAGGAAAAACTGTCCGTGTTTTGGTCCACACAATAGTAAAAACTCTAGGGTAACTGGGAAAGTGTCAACGTAGTTAAATCACATTTCAAAAGAGTGCTTTTAAATTTCTCATCTGCATTTTTAGCCAAATGATTTTCTGTCCACATGCACTGGTGTAGAGCAAACAGTCACAAAAGAGTGAATGACGCAAACAAATCATAAACGCCAGTGCTATTTAGTGTTATGTAGACTCATGCATGTAATGGATCACAGATGAATGTCTGAATTAGGTGAGCTTTGAATTAGCATTAACGATGACCCAGGAGAACGGCAAACTGGTTTTTGGGTTAGTGTCACGCCATGCTAGTGGAAATCCTCACTCCAAGCCTGCCAACACCTACTCTCCATTTCAGTCACTGTCAGGCATGTAGAGGTACTTCATCATGACATTGTCAACTTTCTTTTTCCTCTTTTTATCCTGCTTCTTGCTGGGTGCTGGTTCACCCTCAGCGTTGGGCTGCGTCTCCTGGTCGGACCCCGAGGCCGGTCTCCCAGGGGACTTCTTGATGCTGCTGGAACTACGGTAGGAGATGGTGGAAGCTCCAGAACTGGTGTCTGTCTCGGAGCTGGACTCTGATTCCGAGGACGATGACGAGGACGAAGATGAGGAATGGCTGTGCTTCTTAGACTTCTTTTTCGATTTCTTGCCCTTTTTCTTGGAGCTCTTCCTCCGGCGGTCATCGTCTGAGGAGCTGCTGTCGGACTCAGAACTGTCCCTCTTCTTCTTCTTCTTGCTCTTGCCTTTCTTGCTTCGACTACTCCTGGTGCTGCAGCTGCTAGCAGGTCTCATGAAGTCAAGAGATGAAGCAGAGCGTCTCACGCTAGACGTGCCCCGCCCGCTGTCTGCCTCGCTCCTCCTCCTCTGCTCGCCAGCCTCCTCGTCGCCTTTCTTCCCTCCTTCGCTCTCCGAGTCTTCCAGGCTTGTGCGTTTGAACTTGATGGGCTTGAAGCTGAGCACTTCGTTGATGGCCTTCTCCAGGTCAGGGTCCAGATAGTTGCGATGGCTAACGGGCTTGATGTCGGAGGTGTCGGTGGGGCTGGCGTCGGTGGCCCGGGCCTGTGGTGGCATCGACATGCTCCGGCCGACCGAGCGAGGGCTGTAGGCGCTGGATCGGCCCTCGCTGAACGCTGTACTCCGGGCGTCGTCATCGACACCGAACTCGCTCAGGCGACAGCTGCGGCTCAGGGACATGCGGGAGTCGGCCCGGCTCGCGCTTCCCGGGCTCCGCCCACCGGACCGCCTGCTGAAGGTCGGGCTGACCGGCGAGCTGAGAGGCTCCAGACGCGACAAGCTGCGCCGCCGGCTCAGCGGGCTGGACCGGCCCGCGCTCACCGTCGATTTGCCGTCATCGTCGTCCAGGTCCAGCATGGTGCGGCGAGTCGAGACGCGGCTCGGCGCCACCGACGAGACCACCGAGTCTTTGTCGAACTCGGACCACCGGCTTTCCATCCCTTTCCTGGCCTGGCTGGCCGCCTCAGAGTACGCCTGCGAGATGACCGAGCCGCAGTCATCTAAATCGTCCCCGGCCTGGGACCTTCTCCATGAGCCGACAGAGAACGTCTCATCCTGCCCATCAGAGTTCCGAGACTTGGTCTTGCGGAAGGCGGGGACTTCCTGGGAGTCGGCCTGCTCCTTTAGCGTGCTGAGGAGGGAACTCTTGTCCTCTTTGCCTCCGATTGAGTCCTTGAGGTTTGACCGTTTCCTGTAGCTCAGGGAACTCATCACAGACACAGGCCTGCTCTGCTCTACCCCTTTGGCAGGTTCTTTCCATTCCTTACCCTCTTTCCATTCTTTTCCTTCTTTCGCATCTACGTTAACTGCAAATCTGGAGGGAACAGAGTGGTATGGTGCCAGGAGAGGAGCAACAGACAAAAACACAAATGGAGATGGAGAGAGAGGGGAGAGCAAAAATAGAAGAGACAGATGAATCAAGTGTGAAAAGAAAAGAAATGGACACACATAAGCCATTAAATAAAACAATGAAGGAGAATGGAAAAAAATGAATTGTGACTAGTGATTGAGGGCCTTCAAGCAGAGTGCCACCAAGACTATATTGTCCTGGATGGTGGGGGGTGTTCGATACTGTCACTTTCACTAGATCAGGACGCTTGAATTTATAAGCAAATTGATAATCTGCATGTTGGTGCTGGTAGTGGCTGTGGTCTGGTCCTGTGACTTATTGACGGAATTAAAGTTTAAAGTTTGTCTTCTGGGTGTGATAAATAAAATACACCAAAAGGGCTTGGTGACAAGTTAGCTCCCACTGTCGAAGATACAAATAACTAGCAAGTCCTTTCTTGTTGTGTCTGTCTTTATTTATTTTTTTTATTTAAATCCAGAAGACTGTGGGATTTATGTAGTGCCAGAAAAATTCAGTCCTTTATCATACAGTTCAAAGTATTCTAAATTTACACGTAATGAGAGCAGAATATTAGATGAACAAATATAGGCCATCAGTCAGCAGGCGGATCTATTAATCTCAGTCAGAATGTAGACCTGCCAGCTGGCTAGGGGGCAGGTCAATGAGCTTGCCAGGGAGGCCGCTCAAACGAAAGAAGCCACCAGCGTCATCGGTCCAGTGACAAGAGGATGAGGAAGGAGACCCATATAGAGGAATCTGCTTTACTGACCTTGAGCTCTTCAGGCTGCCGTCATCTGACAGGTTTTTGGCCGAGCCCTTGTTTTTGGACAGCCATGACTTCACACCGTCCACGCGGTCGTCCACCTCTGAGTCGCTGTCTGAAGCCCCCTCGCTGTGTACAGGAAGGAGATGAGACAGAGTGAGGGAGGAGGAGGGTTCTGGCTTTCTTGTTAGTCCGGCCATTCATGAGAATGAAGGCTTCCTGTCAGAGACACATGCACCGCAGGCCCCGGAGTCCCATGGCCACTGCCAGTTGTACAGTGGAGGGTTACAGGAAGCATTTCTGGGGTTAGTTGGCACTTGGCATTACTGTGTGTAGGTCCAGGTGAGGCTTTTTTATTCTGTCTAGGGTCAAGTGAGCCTGGCATCGAACCCATTTAGTGCCGGAACCAAATGAAATTCAAAAACACTGTTAATTGCATCTTAAAACTGGAGAAAGTCCCCTTTCCAATGTTATTAATGTCATTCCAAAGAGAAAAGAGAGGTTCCTAACTAGTACAAACTCTACAATGAAGTGCTAAAACCAAGCACAAACGTTGCCTTAAGCACCTGAAGGACTCTTTGAAAACCATAATTAACTTTGCTCACCGGGCACGAGCCATTACACAACGCCTCCTGATGCAAATTGCTATCGAGGATAAGGGCTGGCCTGCCGGCCGACGTTAAGCTCATCAGTGAGAGCGGGTAAACAAAGATGGAGAGGCGCTTTAGCATCAGCACCTCACACATGAACCTCTGGAACTCATCCCAAGCCTGTTTGCACATTTCTCTTGAAGCGATAAACCCGCCGGCCTTCCTGTTTGCAGGGATTTGCAAGTCAATGCATTTGTCTGTCGTTTTATGATTACTTTTACCCCTTCCCCTGTCCGCTGAATAGTAATAAGGAGCCATGTTAGTCTTCCTTTTCACCGAGTTGTTATATAAAGCGCCTGTTACAGATCCTACAGAGTAAAGTCGGTTTATAAACCTCGGAACTGTAATGAATTGATTTACTCCGGACTCCTGTTTGGCCTCCGGGTTGTGGCGAAGGGCTCCCAGATTGGCGTTAACCACACCCGGGCTCTCTCTGAAAGTCTAAATGCGAGCTGTGGACAGGCAAGGGGTCTGCGATTCAAACACGTCACACCCAGTTTGTGTCCACGGCCGCATTACCACTAGCCAAGCTTGGGTGGGGGGACGGGGAGCGCGAACAGACGCTGACTGTGAAAGGGGGGGGTTGGGGACATTAATCTGACTCCACTGTTAAACGCGGTTACATTTCTCATTAGTGCGTTTATATTCCCTCTCTCCCCCTCTGCATGTTGTGATGATGATGATATATTTTTTCTTCCTCCCAGTATCTACAGTGTGACCCTGGAGGTTCGGGTTTACGGGCGGCTTACAGCGCGCTTCTCTTCTGCGCCAGCGAGCAGATGAAAGGACTCGCCTCGTGTGACACCGCTGAAGAGTCACAGCATTCTGAGGCTTTGTAAAAGATGTACTCCTTCTTTCTTTTCAGTTCCAGTCCCAGTCGTTTTTGCCCTTGACAATTTCACCTTATGTGTTCACCTTAAAAAAAAACTTGCTTTAAAACTTTATGGCCACTGTTGGCAGCGGCATGTACATTTTGCAACTATTCTAGTAAAAAAAATGGCTGAGAATTTCTGAACTCCATCAGCAGTGTAACCTTTAATGATACTTAACATTGAAATGAACTGTTGACACAGGACTGGCATGGACTGGCATGGACTGCTGCCAAGGGGTTAGTGCTTTGTTTTTTGGGTGGAAAGTGGCAGGCCTGACAGGGAGCTTTTTGTAGGACATTTGAGGGGCATCCATTATTTACCCCACAGAGTTTTGACAGATTGATGAACACGTCCTCCCCCTCCCTCCCTACCCCATGGAGCTGCAGAGCAGTCAGCAGAGATTCCCTTGCCCTGCCCTGGAGCATCTCTGAAAAATTCAGCGGCCTTGACAACCCAGCGCGATCCGATCCGGTGGAGTCAGTCGGAACAGCCTTGTTGGCATCACGGGGGCTGGATTACATAAGGAGCAAAGCCCCGTGCCTGGTGGTGGACGGGCATCCCGGGAGAGGAAGTACACTAACACTCACATGGGTCGGAACGTAAAACTGACGCTTAAGAGTTAAAGGGTCAAACCGGTGGGGGAGGGCCGTGAAAAGTGATCGGGGGCAAACTCATGCTCGGTTTGAGTTATCAGTGGGCGTGCAGCAAAGAATGTGGCACCATGCAAAAACCAAAAGGGCACAGGAAATCATATTCATGGGATAATGTTAAATGTCACCTTCATGGTACATGATGCGGTATCCTCTGGCTTGCATTATTTATTCATGGCTGCTATTTCTTATTTCACACTACACTCGCTTGCTAGGACTTGTATGGAAAGCGTAGCGAGATTCGTGTATTACGTTTACTCTGGTCTGCAGACTAAAATGCTTGTTGGGGGAGGGCTCCACCGGATACCGCATCATTATTGAACCATGTCAGCGCGTAAGTGAACTAAATCAAAGCATATGCACTTTTTTCCTCACGTTTTGTTCTTTCTTTTCTGATACTTAGTCACCATGTCTTGTAAACTGTGGACAGTGGACGAGGGAGAAAAAAAAAAGTGAAACAGAACAGAAAGAGGAGACAGCATCCAAATGAATCAAACGAACAAGATGTGAACGATGCTTGGGGGAGCTGAATATGACAGCGCAGATGCAGGGATGTGTCCTTCAGACCTTCAATTCACAGCTTTTACTGCCTGTAAGTTATGCCTTTAAAAAATTTACTCCCCATGACTCCCAATAATTTTGTTGCTCACTAGCATAACGGGAGCGATGACAACCAATAAATGAATAAATCAATAAATATACAATAAATGTTTATTGATGAAAAGTGAATTTGGTGATCTCTATCGTGCACTTAAGTTCTGTTCACCAAAAATATATATTTTTGCTGAAATTGCAACCACATGAAGTCAGTGTTTTCAAGGCCATAGCAGTAATAAACTGATGATAAACTCATAGGTACCATTTTTAATATATAACAAACCTTATTTAGGCAATAGTAGTAGTATACAGTCTCACAGTTATGGATTGTGAGTGAGTGATGTTTATTTGTGCCTTGGTATGCAGGTTTACGTCCTGGTCTGGCATGCATACTGCAGGACTTTTCTTTTTTCTCAGTAAAAACCTGGGGACAGAAATTCTGGGTCATGAGGTGTCTGCAGTCTACCTGTTGATGAGCTCCTCATTGTCATCACTCTCCATTTCATCCTCGATGGCAGCCTGGAGGTCGCCAATCCTCTTGAATGCCAGCTTGAGGTCCGCCTGCAGGCTCTGATTCGCTGCTTCCAAGCTCTCGATATCCATTTCCTGTCGCAGTCAAAATCAGACAGGTTACGGGTTGAAGGCCTTTCATATTTTGCTGGGGATATGTTTTTAATAATTCAGCAAATCCGCAGACGCAGTCACCAGTTCGTGCTTCTTGCGACTGGCTTCTGCCTCCTTCTTGGCCAGCTCAGCCATCTCCTCTTTGATGTCACGGATCTGTCGCTGGAGACGTTTGTTCTGCTCTTTCTCGCGGTTCTCGCAGGTGCTGCGCTGGTCGCGCTCCTCCGTCAGCTTTTCCACGTTCTCCTTCAACCTCGCCACCAGGCTCTGCACAGAGATGACATATCAGGAGACCAGAACAGCGTTCCATCACCGCCACCTTGGCCTAGAAGTGTCTAAATAAATCTTGTTCAGCCCTTGGCTGAGATGGAAAGGGGGTCGGTCGCGTGTCGCTGGTCCAGCGCGGCCGGCGCCGAGGAGATTTTAATTATGGCGCCCACACCGGCACAGAGACAGCTCGCCACTGTGTCTCAGCAGATATCAAAAAGAGTGAATCACACATGATGCCACAAACGCGACAGATGCACCAGGCTCTGTTAAATGGGAGACGGAAAGGTGAGAAGAAGAACAGCCTGTTGCCTGCAGCTCTGTCCTGATGATTTCATCGAGCTAAAAAGCAACTCTCGCGCAGCACAGACTCGCTGCCCACGGTACCAAAAGGTCACGAAAGGATAAGCAAATACAGCATGTTGGAGGGGGATGTTCTAAGAAGATGCGGTGGAGGATTATTCCTGCTTTCCAGTGACCTTCCGACCCCGCACCCACTGACTGCCCAGTGTGCAGACCTTTCCTCAGAGCTCACCTCCAGGCGTTTGCCCTGGGTCTTCTCAAACTCCAGCTTGGTCTCGATCTCGCGGATCTTGGCCTCTTGCCGGACAACCAGGGACTTCTCCACCATGGACTGTTCTTGGAACTCCACCTGACTCTGCAGAGCCTGCAGCTGCATGTGGCCAAAGCACATTTATGCATTTACAGCATCCTTACTTTACAGGATCTGGCTAAAGGGAGAAGGGTTGGTATTTCACACTGTTCGGCTCAATGACAGATACGTCACTTCTCCACAGCCCAGCCTACCATAGTAATTTACCATAGTCCACCCCAGGACAGTGTTTTAGAAAACGTTGGTTGATACCATGGTATTTCACTAAT